>NW_007727322.1:182120-223994 GCF_000696425.1 Galeopterus variegatus | reverse complement strand
GGGGGGGGGGGGGGGGGTGATGGAGGGAGGAGGAAGGAAGCGGCGTCCTGTCAGCGGGCGAGGGGGCTTTCTCCTTTACCTGCCATGTTGCGCTGCAAATGGTGACCCTGCTGGGCTCCTCGGGGTCTCCGCTCCCCGGACTCACCCCCCTCACCTGGCGATGGGGGGGCAAAGAGGACGGATGGCGGCGGATGGCACCTGTGGGGGGAGGGGCCGGGAAGAAGGGAGGAGGGGCGGGCAGGCCGGCCAGCAGGATGGTGGATTTCACTCTGGGGCTTCCCCGCTCGTGCTCCTGCTCCGGCGGCGGCGGCGGCGGCTACGACAGCGACGGCGGCAGCAGAGCGGCAGGCGACTCCACTTTCAAAATGGCGCCGGCTGGCCTGGCCAGTGACGTCACCAGGGCGGAGTCTCCAGGCTGGGCGGGGAGCGGCCCCGCCCCCTTCCTGCCGCGCTCGCGCCCCGCCCGCTGCTTCTCGGCCGCTGGGCCTGTTCCGCGCCTGCTCCCCTGGCGGCGCCCCTCGGCCCGCTACGCCCGCTCCTTCCGCAACCCATCTGCACCTCGACCGGGGCCGGCACTCTGGGATAGGCCAGCGTGCTGGCCCCCGCGGGGATGTGTGAGGTCCTGTGTCGTGTTAAAACATGCACCCGTGTTGCCACTGAAGAAAGTGACGCTGGGGGTTAGCCTTGAGGCCGCTGAAGTGAGGGCACGGTGGTGCAGACCGGGTGCTCGGCCAAGGTGGAAGTTCACGGAGCTCGGGAGGACGTCGGTGAGATAGTTGCATCTGGGTGAATCAGATGACCTTCGCATGGGCCCCAGAAACCGGGGACACAATCGTTCCTGGCGACTGCTAGCGGCGGAGTTGACCTTGTGAGCAGGGTGGATATGGCAGCAGGTCTGCCCAGCTATCGGTGGTAGAGTCGGCCGGTAAGAGCTGGGCTCCGGGGCCGGGATGCCGAATGCTGACTCCGCGGCCCGTGACATGGGATGACAACCCTCCCTTCCAGGATGGACTGACTTCATTTGAGTACGCGATAAATGTTAGCTGCTGTTATTACTAGATTTGTATGGAGAGCATCTTCAATCGAGTTAAGAGGTA
Source organism: Galeopterus variegatus (assembly GCF_000696425.1). Classification (NCBI taxonomy): domain Eukaryota; kingdom Metazoa; phylum Chordata; class Mammalia; order Dermoptera; family Cynocephalidae; genus Galeopterus; species Galeopterus variegatus. Next base: position 222,897 of record NW_007727322.1, on the reverse strand, counting down.
GAAAGGAAAATAATAAACAGGAAATGCTGGTCGTCAGCCCAGAGGGCGTGTGCACTTGGTTGGGAGATGCACTGAGGACCAGTTACTGTGTACTGAACCCTTTACGTATCCCTCTTACTGTCCACAGCACTCCTATGAGACAGCCACATTTCACACATTGAGAAACACCTGCAGAAACATCCAGAATCTGACCTTAAGGCGGAATGGAGTGATAAAGGCATTCGGAGAAGGGGGAGTTTAAGATATTTACACGCGCTTTCTACCTTATTCTTGATCTCCAGAACAGTTCGATCATAAGGCGAGTTTTGAAATTCCTCCACGAGGAGCAGCTGCACCACTGGACATTATTCCTCCATGTCTATGTGAATATTTCTTACTCTACCAATGAATAAACCAAAACTGAAAGTCCACCATGTATCTGTCTTCTTCCACTACCTGTGCAAACAGGTACAAAACTTAAGTGCACTGTGTGATGTATTTACTTCTATTTTGATGGGTTTCATGAATGTTTTTGTCCGGGTGTGCCTTTATCATTCGTTTTCCTTTTCACTTGCTCCGCCCTTGTTTGGTAGTTTAATCTAGTCTCCCTAGTGAAGGTTTCCCATCTTAACCAGAACTCACAGAGAGAAAGAGAGTAGACTGTTAAACTAGGGGACTGACACCCCTGTAGGCAAATCATTTTTCTTTTTTATGCTTCAGTTTTTGCCATGTGTAAGATTTGTATCTTCATACGTCCTGCAAATGATTTTGTCTACATAAATAATCTGTTCTTAGAAGCCAGTAAAGCTTGCCTAGAAACTGGGACAATTATAACAAAAATTCATATAGCACTGGCTATGTGCTTGGTGCTGTTCTAAGAACATTATATGAGCCTCGAGAGCACTACATGCTCATAAATAACCTGAGATGAGTCTAATGATCAAAGATCAATGCACCCTGGCACCCTGGTATAAGTGACCTGGCACATTGTGGCTCTAAGCAGCCCCTTCAGAGGACCACAAGCTGCCTCCCTTTCTTCTGAATGGTGCCTAGGAACGGGCAGGAACACCCACTCACCCAACGTCAAGGGTTGCGGTTATCCATCTCCCCTTCCTTATCTTACCTTCCGTCTTCCATCCTCCGTAGTTTGGCTGTCCTTACCACTTCACTGAAACAGCCTCTGTCGAGGCCATTCATGATCTCCATGCCACCAAATCCAATACTCTCTTACCTGTTTTTCTCTTCCTGTGCTTCCCAACAATATTGGAAACCATCGATCACTCCCTCCTTCTTGAGACTTCTTTCTTTGACACTTTATTGGTCCCCCCCATCCCCCAGCATTTCTAGCAACCCTTTCAGTTTTCTTTGCTGACTCCTCCTCCCCGACCACCCTCTAAATATTAGGGCCATCTGTCTCCATGGCTCTGTCCTAGGGTTCCTTCTTTAATTATAATTCTCCCAGGCAACCTCATTTAGTCTTACACATGTAAATACCGTGTAATACCATGTGACTGCCAAATTTAAATCTCCAGCTCTTTCTTCATCCTAGAACTGCAGGCACACACCTCTCTACCTGCCTACATGACATTTCTATAGATGTCCAATAAGCATTTCAAACATATCACTGCTAGAACACAAGTCTTGATTCCTTACCCTCTCCATACCATGGCTGGTGCTGTCCCTTTCTCTGGAACACACCATTCACTTACACCACCACCCCTGCCTTAACACTCCCACACACCCATCCTTCTTTCCTTCCTCAGCCAGTAAAACACCTGGGTCTTTAAAAACAGATTCAGATGCAGTTTTCTCCAGAAAGCCTTCTCTGGCATTTCCCCCCATTCCCTACCCACCTTAAGCTGGGTAGGTTTAAATATTCTCATAAAATCCAATGCACTTCTCTCTTTCAAGACCACATTAAAATGATCTAAATATTTGCCTGTTACAACAATGAGTTCTTTGAGGATAGGAAGTATGTATTCATCTCCAGATCACCAGCCACATAATTTGTTGGATTAATGGATGAATGAATAAATCTTTCTGGCTTGGGAAGAAAACCACTGAAATGTTGGCTTTTTAAAGCTTGATATAACATAAATGTTTTTATTCACCCTTCTTAACTCTAGAAGAAAGAGGTGTTTTACAAATGATCTCGGTTGCTCTGCATTTGTTAGGCAACAGTTGGTTAAATATATAAAATGCTTATATAGAGAGATTTCATCCCAACTGCTTCCAACTGGTCCTTCATCTTCTGAATATATATTATCCAAGAGGATCTCATAGGACACCATTCCCTCATCCACATGCTACCATGCAAGGTTTGTTGTTGTTGTTGTTGTTTACATGAGCTGCTAGCCAGATCTTCAACACCTGACACATGTAAGATGCACAAAGTAATACTTTCCTGCAGAACTGAGCTTCCTCTGGATTTTCCTGATGAGGTCCTGGAGAGCCGAGCTGATAGGCACTAAAGGTACCCTCAATCTCGCCGGCAGAATGGAGCTAAGGGGCCTCACCCATGGCTTACTGCAAGACGGCTTTTTAAAATATGTTACACAATCCAAGGAGAGTCACTTGAAAGTTCTTCTTTTCCTACATGAAGAATGTTTGGAGTTGAGATGAACACAAACCCTCTTCCACACTAAATAGGAAATGGCACTGTTTAGCTGCTTATCTCCTCTAGGCGGTTAGACTCAGGGGTATCCAGGAAAGACTCAAGGGTAAGAGGAGAGGTCCCTGATTAGAAATCGATATGGTTTAGAATTTTGGCAACTTCTCCTCAGCCATGCTTTCTGATCTGAAGCAGTTGTAAGGGCCTTACAGTGAAAATTATAAGCAGTTGTCAGCTTTTTACATATTTTCTTAATAGCTATAAACTTGGCCTGGGAGACAGTTTACCCAAACTCTGAAGAGTCTAGACTATAACAATTCACAGTATTCAAGGTGTAGAACTCACTATAATATCACCAAAATATCCTTTACTAGAAGGAGTTTAACAAAATGATAGGGAATCTACCAGGTAGGTTATTATGTAGTCAAATCAAACAGAGGAAATCGCTTGTGCTTTATAAGCAGGATACAAAATGCAGATACAATATGATCACAGATACGTGGAACAAACTACACAAAATATGTAGTGCTGAAAAAAGACAGGAAGGAAATGCACCAAGGTGTTCAGGGCGATGTCTCCAGGCAGGGACACAATGGGTAATTTTCTTCTCTTTTGACTTTTGAGTTCCTCCAAGTATTTTATAATTAACATATATTAAGGGGAAAGAATAAACTTAATTTTAAAACTCCATTCCAATGCTGGTAGTAGAGCATGATGATAACATCTATGTTATAGGTTTTCCACCTCAAAATAAAGTCTGTAGTTCATTATAACCGTATGCACAAATGTGCTATAATCCACAGTTTTAGTATAAAGCAGAGAAACATTTTGTTTTTGTCTTTTGACAGCGTGCATATTTAAAGATGAAGAAAAGATTGGTAAATTCATGCAATTACCTTCTGTTTGTAAACTGCAACCAAAAATCTTTTATGGGAGGTACATTCTGTATGTGTATAAACTGAATATATCTTTGTTATATATGAAATGCAAACTTTGTGAAATTAAACATTATCTCTGAAATGTGTTTTCAGTGTTGCTTATTGAATGGTCATAAATGCCCTGTAATGTAAACTATTATCCAAATAACCTATGTGTTTGGAGAATGAGTCTACTTCCATGATGCAAGTTTTTAAGATGGCATTTGAGTTTAGCTATGATGCAGCCTGTGTTTTATGCCTATATAACAGAAACATATAGGCTTAAGGGCTGGAGGAACTTTAGGTATTAACTACCCAATTCTCACATTGGATACTTGAATTCCTTATAATAACAGGCCCTCCGGTGCTCATTTAAGTTTTGTTTAAAAACTTACAAGTAACTGAGAACCAGCATCTATTCTGTTTTTAGGCAGCTATAATCACTAAGTAATTCTTCCTTGTACTGCCCTTTGTACAGAAATGTACCTCATTGAAACTTTATTCTGCAGACCCTGGCTCTCCCATCTGGGACCTCTTCAATGTGAACACAAAGGTCATTTAGGCATTGGAACATAACTACATCTCCCAAACTTTCTCTTCTCCACAATAATCAACCCAACTTCAAAGCTTCTTTTCTGGCCCAGCGTTGATTTCTAAATCTCTGCATTACCTTGGGCATATCATCTGCAGATAGTCTAGTTATTCCAAATGCCTCAGGTAGTTATGCCCAGAAGTAAATATAATGATTCAGTCCTGATGATTACACACCTGAGCAAAACTGTTACCTGCTCTCTTCTGCAAATTATACTTGTTTTCATGTAACCAAGAGTCCATTGGATTAGACTCACACAGATTGCAGCTCCTTGCATTGTGATCTGAGTCTTTTTTCATGCACAGCTATGAATACACATCTCCCTAATCTTCTTCCCGATGGCTCATTTTTTGGATTGGCCCATAGTCCCTGGAATATACTAGGAACTTGGTAAATATCTGAATACAAAAATACAAGGTATAATCTTATTCTCCATTAATTGTTTCCTTCGTCATTGAAATTTTATTGGTTATCATTTGATAATTGGTATATAGAAACTAGAAACAATTTGTACAGAATACCTAAAAAGCCATGTAGTTTTAATTCTAGAGAATTATTCCAATGACTTCAGCTTAAAATTTGGTGGCAAAATGTTTTTTTAAAGAGGATTTCAAATGTATTATCTTAAAACGTTGATAAGTTCTTATGTCTAAAGTTCACTGAATTCACAATTTATTATCAGTCACACACTTTTTTTTTTTTTTTTTCCTTTTTGTCTTTTTTTCGTGTCCGGCAACGGATTGCAACCCTCAGCCAGTGAGCGGGAACTGGTCTGTATGTGGGATCTGAACCCTCGGCGGGAGCGCCGCCGCACTCCCAAGTGGCGCACTGTAGCAGTGCGCCACCGGGCCGGCCCCTATCAGTCACACTCTTGCACCAAAATTTACACTCTGTCACAGCACATCAACAAATTAATAGGAAAAAGTTTCACCAAAGATGTTACAGATAGCACACATGTCTGATGGGAGAATTTTTTACAGAGAGCGCTTGTTGGATCCTGAAGATTCTGGTTTAGTAGGTCTTTTAGGAAGCTTCCAGGTGAACCTGATGTGCAGTCAAATTTGAGGGATTTAGCAAATCTACCATGGCATCTACAGATTTGATCAACATGCCTTAAAGTATCTGACTGATATCAGTAACAACAAAGGTTGAGGGACAGGATACTTACAACATGCCTCCTAAGCAACGTTTCTTCATCTATTTTCCATTAGATTATTAAGTATTCTGTGAAAAAAAACCAAAAGTGTTCTACAGTCAAAAAAGTTGGGAAACACTAGGCATAAAAAGGTTCTTCAGGGAAATGTGGAATAATTGCAATTTGAGGTGGTGGGCATGCTGATAGTATTGATCTGATCACCACATCTTGGGCACCGGTGCCAACGGTCAGGTCTGTGACCCATGAATATGTACAATCAATTAAAAAAAAAGGCTCTTCACCACATAATTTTAAAATGTATATTGTGACTTTGCAGCAGATGAAGTTTAACAAGAAGTATTTTCCAAACATGTGGGACAAAACACATTGATCCATTCAACAGCATTATTTATCATCATTCTATAGTTATGCATTAACTTGCGTGAAAAATGACCTAAACCCACATTTTTCCATTTTTTATTCATAAATAATGAAATATTTTACTGCTATTCCCTTCTCTTTTTATCTTTCTGTAAAGATGCCCTGATGTTTTTTCACTTGTTTTTGCAATGGTGTGCTGGAGCTGGCTTGTACTGGCTCAAAAGAACGGATTATTAAATTTTTAGGAATTTTGTGAGCCAGTTGATAAAAACAGACATGATTAAAAATTAAATTAAATAAACTTACAATTAAATTATTTATATTATAAACAAAAGTAATAAATACTCAAAGCTCATCACATCCTAATTATTTTACTACTTTTTACTATTATGTATGCACTTAGGGTTATTCACATCCATTGCTTCTGTATGGTGGAAATTGGTTACAGTGGAATTATTTACACCTCAGAAACCAGCAAATGCTAGAAATCGGGGCTCTTCCATCCCCACAGAAAGCTGGTTGTTAAGCATTTATCAGTACACCACTGCCCATGGTTTCATTGACTTCCACATAACTAAATTTCTGCCCTTTGGTTAAACCTTCCTTCCTAATCAGTGCATTTTTACCCTAAAGCATTTCCTCCTGCTGACATGTTCCAGTTATGGTGACCCTCCTCTCTGTGATAAGTCAGACCTTTTTATCTAAAATTGCAAGTTTAGGATGTTCACTAAAATATGCCTGTACATTGGTTGTGAAACTTTTTTCCTACTGAGATGGCAAAATTGTGATGTTAGAATATGTGTAGGCATGAATGAAGTCCGACCAACCAACATCAAAACAAATCTGTGCTTACAAATAAAGATTGTTTTTGAGTGCAATAAAGATCAATCTGGACATGCTAGAGGGTCTTGCTTGTTCCATTCTAATGATACTGCCAGACAGTGTTTGCTCCCAAATTTCCCCCCAGAAGTTGGTCCATAGCTCTGCCCCAATGTCTGACAATGCACTTTAGGACTTAGACTATTGTTTCTATGCTTTGACCTCATTTTGGGCATCCATTACACTAAGTTTTGTATCTTGCCATTCTTCACTCGTATCTAACTCAGGGCCTGCTGTGGCAAGTCATGAGAAATTCTTCAGTGCTAATACCTCTTCCCAAGCCCTATGGCTGGAGATTCTGCACTGGCCTTCATTATTCCATTGGCTCATTGGCAGCACTGATGAAACAATATTTCTTTGACTCTTTAATGCCTTATTTATACACATTCTTAGCCATGGGGCATTCAATCCTAAATATAAGATGCTTTGATGTGCTTCTACTAGACCTTCTATTCACCGGTTTGCACTAGCTATTGGGTCTGACAAACTCGAGAACCTAGGAGTCCTCCAATATTGATTACTGGGTCCTGTTCTTCCATATCCAAGTCCGGCCCATGCTGCTTGTAGGTCCTTCAGAGCAACAAACAGCTCAATTTCTGCTTAAACAACTGGAAAATAGCCTGTGATATTGGCACACAATTCACAGAGGCCTATTTTTAACAACAGCACTTCCGGTCCAATGCTAGTCTGCCTTGAACACTGGCAGTCCCTGAAGTGTTGGGGGAAAGGGATGCCCATACAGGTCTCCCTCTGCTCACCTTCCACATTTTTGAGTGAGCCAAATCCTGCTTATATCAGTTTTTACCATAATTCAGGGTTCAGATATATTATTATCCATGACAACAAAATCAACAATAATATTCTTCACTTTGACAGTACATTAGCTTTGTTTGTCATGTATATTACCTCAAAGATCTCTGTAAGGTAAATGAGGAAACTGAGGTTCTAAGAGATTAAGGCATTTGTTATTAAATACTGGTAGCTTGCTTGTGGTCATGCAGCTGGATAAAGGAGAAGCTGGGCAGTAGGAACCAGTCTTTGGCTCTCCATCCAATCAGTCTTATAGTCCTTCCATTACCCTACCAAGCTTATTTCTATACTGTTTATCTTTGTATTGTACTCTGATCCAAAGCACTTACAGAAGATATGTCCTCAAACAAATGCATTTTCAAAATAATCAGACAATAACTAGCCAAGTAAAAATTCTGTGGGGGGTCAAACATGTAAACCGCCAAGTATATCATGGTATGATTGTACGGAACACCTCATCTTTAGAACAGACTCCTCCATTCCCCCAAATAAGGTTGTAAATACTTCCACAAACACTTGAGCATGGCTTTAGAGAAAATTGAAAGCTTAATGAATCAAATCCGGCTTACACTTAATAGACCTGCAAAACCTCTCTGACATGGTATGTTGGTAGCTTTGCAATACAAATTTAAATTTAATAACATCTTAATTTGGAAGGTGATAAAGCTATAACAAAAGTTAAACTTCAAGTTGCTTTTAGAAAGGGAAATTAGATGAGGCACCACTCCGCAAACGCTATTTGAAGCACCCACGCCCACAACCTAACCTCCTCCACCACAGCAAAGTTCGCAGTTGCTACCAAGTTGCAGAAGGAAAAATGTGGGATTTCTTTTGAAGGTCACATGAGGATGCTATTGAGTGTCCCACCTATGTTCCCTGCCAGAGTCCTTTCCAAAAGTGAGATTTCCCTCGGGCACAGGTACCCACCTCCACAATTTCATATCCTTCATCCCAATGGGAAACAGCTTTCCTCTCACTTACGGAAATGGCACTCTGTTCTCGGAAGGTCCCAGAAGAATAAATGCTTAACACAGTAACGTAAGAACAGCAGCTACATGAAACCGACTGCAGGTGCTGTTGTCACTGAGGACCAACATTGGGAGGATATTTACATCCAGTCCTAACTGAGCTAGACTTAGTGTGGAAAGCAGGCAGGCCTGTTTCTAACACGCAAAAAAGTCGCAGAAATCAAAGCATTGCTTTCTCAGAGAGGAATGCTATTGAGGGAAGGAGAAATACTGCGTTCACCTGGGAAGCAGTATCTTCCTATCTGGGAAAAAAGGGAAATAATCTCAGAGAGGCACCCTATGGAATGTTCTCTCTGACACAGAAACTCTCCACAAGGAAGGAAGTGAAGAGTAGGATGCAGGACACATTGGAGACCACCCTACTGCCACACGTGTGTTTGTGAAACTCTTCTCCCAAGAGTCCATGGGATTACTCTATGAGAATGTTAGGATCCAGATGAAAGAAAGGAAAAAGAGAAGTAATCGGAGTTAGAACCAGGAAACTTTTCTTTTGATTGACAACTCGGAGTTTTCAACTGGAAGTACCAGCAGGTGAGTTGAAGGTCATTGAAAACTTACTAAGAGCCACTCTCTACATAGAAGTATTACTGATGCTAGAAATATCAATAAGGCAACAGATTATGTAAAGAAAAAAAAAAAGAAAAATAGCAAATAGGTTTTAGAGAAAAATAAGTCTGGGTTTGCCCTGCTATGGTCTGAACGTTTGTGTCCCCCCAAAAATCATACATTGAAATCCTAACCCCCAAGGTGATGGTATTAGAAGGTGGGGCCTTTGGGAAGTGATTAGGTCATGAGGGTGGAGTCCTCATGAATGGGATTAGAGGCCCTATTAAAAGAGACCCCAGAGACCTATCTCACCCCTTCCACTTGGTGAGGACACAGTTAGAAGGTGCCATTTGTGAACCAGGAAGAGGGCCCTTATCAGATACCAAATCTACTGGTGTCTTGACCTTGGACTTCCCAGCTTCCAGGCCACGAGAAACAAATTTCTGTTGCTTATAAGCTACTCACTTTACGGTATTTTGTTATAGCAGCCTGAATGAACTAAGATATCCCCCTTTTACTCTTCAAAGTATCTAGGTTTTGATGATAAAGTATATGATCACCTTATTAATAAGTTCTACTAGATTTCTCCACTCACCTGATGTTTTCTCAGCCATAGGGGCCTCAGGCAGCCTGGCATTATGGATACCCAGGCTAGACCTGCCCCTGCCCCTACCAGCTGAGACCTCAGGCAGGGACATCACTAGTCTGGGTTGATTCTCATCTATAAATGAAAAAAAATTGGACTAGAGTGTCTTAGTGGTTTCTTCTAGCTCTAAAATTGTGACTGTACAAGAAAAAAATGGGGGGGGAGGGTATTCAATCCCACCTGCTCAGTCTTCACCTGCTACGATGTAAGGAACATCACTCCTTAGATGTTTCTGCCTCATCTCTCTGGATTTCTTCACTCATGCAGATTTCATTGAGTCACCTACCTCTTAAAAATCAGGATTTTTTCCTTTTTTCGTCACTACCTCCTCTCCTTCTTCTGCTCTCTCAGTAATGCATACTCATGAGACAGGATGGAGTTTAACAACCCAGACCAGCTTCTGTTCCTCCTTCTGCCTCTTTTTCTCCCCATTATAAGCTCTGAGTTAAATGAAGTCTTTCTTAAGTGCTAGTTGAACAATGGACTTCTTAATGACATAATAACAGGAGGTGAAAGCCAATTATTAGCTTAAAGAGAAATAGGATTTACCTCACACAGAAAAGATTCAGAAAGGAAAAGACAGAGATTTGAAGGGGCTGGAATGCCCAGATCACCACCAAGAAACGGCCCTCACCAGACATGTTTCCTAGACTTTGGACTTTCCAGCCTCTGAAACTGGAAGCAATAAATATTGTTTCTTTACAAATTACCCAGTCTCAGGTATTTCTGTTATAAGCAACAGAAATGGACTAATACATATGCACTGTTCCAAGCAGAGGGTACATAGTTTCCATCAGATTTTTAAAGGGCCCATGTCCCAAAATATTAGGGATCACTGATTTATTGGAATGAAAAAGATCATATGAGATGATTTATTTGGGATAGCAAATACCCTTATGTTGGTAGAATACTGGCCCTTTAAGCGTAGTCCCTGTGAATCAGTCCTCCTGGTTAAGAGTACCACTTGCAATAAAGTCTTGTATTTGTATTAGACCCTATACCCTGATTAAATGGGGTTAATGCTGCCCATCCTGTCCCCCAGGTGTGCCAGGTGAAGAATCCAGTTTTTGTTCTTGGCGCTCTCTAATTGGGTGCTTTAGGAAGGGAGTAAGGGCGGTGTCAGAAGCAACCAATACCTTCCCCTGCACTGACGAACAGTGCCAGATGCCAATTGAGGCCCTTTGCATGTACTAACTCGCTTGTGCCTCATGACAACCCTCCTGGGCAGATACCATTACCCTCATTTTACAGCTAAGAAAACGCAAGCACAGACAGCATATGTAACTTGACGGCATCTAATCAGCATCAGAGTTGAGATTCAAACTCAGACAGTCCAACTCCAGGGTCCATCCTTAACTAAACATCCCAGAAACAGGATGACAGGCTGGCCAACGTGTAGCAAATGTTTTGAAACACTTTCACTGCTGCAAAGCAAGGGCTGCTTTCCATCCTTATTACCGTTATTACTGGGCTAGAAATTGAGGCTGTCAATGACACAATTGGATGTATTAGGATGACAATGCTACAGTTGAAGGCTCTGGAGTGAGATGCAATGAAATGTGCTGTTTCTGTTTATTTACAAAGTGTTGCAAGTCCCTTAAGAGTTGCTGCTGAGTACATAAACTATCTCCTGAGCACCCATGGGTGACATGTTTTTGAGGAAAGGCAATACTGTTACTCCAAACGTTGAAGATGACCAGCAGGCTGCTTTGGTTTTCCCTGGAAGATCCAGCCCCAGTCTTGTTTGCGATTGGATTGAATCCCTCTGAAGAAAGTCTAAAAGTGCCATCATGAAACATGTACCATTGTACGCCGCCCCCATACACAGGCACTGCATACGTGATTCCACGTTAAATATGAGTCCTACTTGTTACCGAAGGAGTCACCTCCTTCAGGTGGTGCTTGGAAATGTGTTTTGCTGCTTTGGATCTCAGAGAGGAAAGAACTTCAATGTCCTTCAGGGTGAACTTCTGGTCCTTCCAGAGAAAAGGACTCTGTGGCCAAATCCAAAATGTCTCTTACCCCCATCATGTCACTCCAGCTCCTAAAAATGGATGGAGATCACTATGGTATCCGTGCATGTCTCAATTTTTTGGTCTGCCAAAGCTTTGCAATGTAGTTCACTGTTAAATCCTGAACTTCCCTCTTCAGCTCAGCGGCAGGCACTGGCTTTGCCACTGACTCACTGAGGGGCCTCTCTCCAGTACCCCTACGGGCAGTGTGAAAGGACATGCCCTCCTCTGCCACCAAGCAGAGCATCCTCGGGGACCTTGCAGCCTGTTACTGATCTGTGCTGTGCTGGCACCAGAAGCCACACAGTGACATAAACAAAGCATGGGAATGGAAAGATAGACACGCAACACCCCACTCGGTCCCACAGGACTTAAATGTGTTTCTGTAAGTGTCAGAAACATGCTAGAGCTGTCGAAAGTTTACCCAATTGCCTACATGTTGTGAAATGTCACAGGTCTGTTGTTGTTCAGTGGCAGTGTAAAAACTGCAAAATTTTTTGGCAAAATAGAAAAGAAAAACAAAGAATAGTTACGAACACAGTAGTGTGATTCAACCGATGGTCACAACAATCTCCTTGTCCCATCCTGGTGTTCATCTTGGCTCTTATCGCGTATTTGTTGATATATCTGCTCACAGGCTTTGCAATTCTTTGTGCAAACATTTCTGTCTCTCCCTTGGCCTCCTCCTGAGAGATGCAGAATCTCTAGAAGTTCTACCTTAGACTCTTCTCTCAGTTACTTGACTTCTTAGTAGATGCCCTGATTACTGATCAGGGGGAGGAAGGGGTATTTGATGCAGTACAAAATAGACCTACTTCTCTCCTCCACCCCTGACCTCATCTCCCGTGTGCACACTGATATAATAGATGAAGTCCAAGACATTGACCTGGGAGAAAGAGGAAGAATATTTATGGGGCATAGAAGGGAACTTTTCTCCTCTAATTAGCTTGTCTCAAGTGTGAAGAAGACTAATGCGCCAGCTGGCCAGCAGCTACCTGAGACACTAATCTAAAAGGTGTGTTAAACCATCACTAGAATAAAGTTGAACAATCCCAGCCAGCTAAAGCAGGTTTTGGTCTGGCCGGTTAGCTCAGTTGGTTTTAGAGAGGTGTTATAACACCAAGGTCAAGGGTTTGGATCCCCATACTGGTCAGCTGCACCATTATAAATAAATAAAATAAAGCAGTTTTCTTTCCTAATTGGTGAAATTTAAATTGGCCCTGCTACCACTGAAGTAGAGCACCTTTGAATAAAAACAAAACCCTTCACCCTGGTACCTTTAGCATTTTGAGACACATGCATTCCGGTACAACTTCATTCGGATCCTACATTGAAGGCAGGCAGCTGACAGGTGCCTGAATAATGGATGATACAGTGTTGTTTACCTGGAACACCTTATTTTTATGTAAATTTGAAACTATGCTATCTGCCTCCTAACAAGATCCCTGGTTTAGAAATTTAGAAAAAAAAAATACACGTAATAAATCTCTTATTTTGAACATACAGAATATATAATATATATTTCTTTAAAAAAAATCAGTTCTGGGCCGACCCGGTGGCGCACTGCTACAGTGCGCCGCTTGGGAGCATGGTGGTGCTCCCGCCGAGGGTTCGGATCCCACATACAGACCGGTTCCCGCTCACTGGCTGAGTGAGGTGCGGGAGCAACGCCGAGGGTTGCGATCCCGTTCCGGTCCCGGTCCGGTACGGGCGCGACACTGAGGGTTGCGATCCGTTGCCGGACACGAAAAAAGACAAAAAGGAAATAAATAAATAAATAAATTTAAAAAATCAGTTCTAGTCTAACCCCCCTAAGTATATGATAAAAAAAAAATACATCAGTTTAAAGAGTTCATGATCACTAGACTGCGAGGGACACTATTTGTTTAAATTTTGCTGTCTATATTCACATTATATCAGCCTAGTAAACCAGGGTTGCGATCCGTTGCCGGACACGAAAAAAGACAAAAAGGAAATAAATAAATAAATAAATTTAAAAAATCAGTTCTAGTCTAACCCCACTAAGTATATGATAAAAAAAAAATACATCAGTTTAAAGAGTTCATGATCACTAGTCTGCCTGGGACACTATTTGTTTAAATTTTGCTGTCTATATTCACATTATATCAGCCTAGTAAACCACTCTGATGATCTGGAGTCTTTTGAAAACAGTCAAAATGATATACAGAATTATACTACTTGAGAACTGTTAGAAATATCTGTGTTATTGAAGCTTAAGCTTTGTCTTGTAGCAGAGTCATCTAGAAAGCTTTTCTCTTTTTTCTTAAGTACAAATTTATCGGCCCTACCCCTCACCTCCTGAATTATTCAGGAATGGAGTCCAGGAATCTGTACCTTTTCAATCCTGGCCCAATTCTGCTATGGCCTATTGGAGAAGTAGGATATGGGAAGCACTAATTCAGTCCACCGATCCAGTAAGCTGTTCTCACACAGGGGAGAAATGTACAGGGACCACATCAATGAATGGAAGAGGCCAATACCTCCCAGTTCTGTGGTTTGTTCAAAGAAATTCATTAAACAACTTTTACATACCTGCCAGGTATTTCCTTAAGCTAACCTCTGGAGACACAAAGATAGAGGAGGCACTGCCCCTGCCTTCAAGGAGCTTCTAGTCCAGTGAGAGACAGCATGGAAACAGATCTTTGCAACATAGTGAGACAAATCCTGCATAGCACAGGTGCACACACGACAGGTCAAAAACTGTAGCGGGACCAGGGAGGACTACAGGCCATTGCTGCCCGTGAAGCTTTTAACTTCACTCTCCATTTTTACGTAGTTTCATTATTCTGTTAGTATCGCACTTAGCTTGTCATTTTGAAAGCCACCAATGGAGCATTAGACTAGAATGCTGATTTAAGTCTTTGGTGCCACTGAGGGAACTAAATTAAGCACAGCGTGGGTTGAAATAGGAAGTGGGGCTGTCCAAGAAGGCAGAGGAAGGGGAACGGACTTCTTTACATATCTGTAATACTTCAGGCACCTCACATCTGCCACGTATTAAATCCTTGTTAGAACCTGCAAGGTCATTTTTATTACCAACCTCCCCAGCCCCCCTTTCACAGATGAAGATACAGAGGTTCAGAGAGGCTGGGTAACTTGCCCAAGGTCACAGAGCTAGAAAGTGAGAGTGCTGGCATTGAAATTCGGGTCTCAAGGACTACTGCTCTTGGGATTCTCCTCCTCCCACCTCCCAAGCGAGTATCCAGCAGGACACCAGGGGCAGGCACAGGTGCAGGACAGTTCGCTGGTCTAACAAAGCTCTAGGTGCTACCCTCTGTGCCTGATGATTGACTGGCAGTTGCACTTGAGAGGAACTTGAAACATGCAAGGGTGGCCCAAATCTGTAGCATGGAACTGCCCCAGGCTTTGCAGTCCTCACCAGGGTTCAGCCAGAGGAAAGCATTGTTGAGCAGGCACCGGCGATGGCCGGGGTGAGATAAGACTGCTGACGAAGGCCAGTTGCTGCTGCAGGGATCTGCTCCCTTCAAGCAGGAAAATGTGTCACTTCCTCCCCAGCTCCTATATAATTTCTCTGCGGGGGCGGAGGGGGAGGGATCAGAACCTTGAAAGAATTTAGAATGGTCCAGGGTGGGGTGAGGGGAAGGCCAGTCAGCGTGGAAGAGGAGGATTTACCCAGCTCTGGCTACACCCTATTTAAAAGTCCCAGCATATTTTTACTTCTTGGCTCCTTCTCAGCCCACCCTTCTAACTGTGTTCTCATTCTTTTTTTAATTCAGCGCTGGAATCTCAGCTCATTTGCTCCTCCCCCACCTCCTTCTCTCATGCAGAATCTTGCTCCTCTCTCTTGGCTGCATGTACTTCTCTGCAAAGCTGGCTGAATGCTTTTTTCCTCTGCACAGCAAAGACTGTTCCCTTGCCCCACCTAATAGAAACGAGTACAAACACACACGCACACGCATGCACACACGCACACGTGCACACGCATGCACACATCAAAGCTTGATTCCTACAGATGAGTTGTTTCTTATCCCAAGTCTCAGCTAGTTGGGAGAAGCACTCAGACTGCAATTTGGGGCTTCTCGGACTTTATACGATGGTTAGAGACTGCACCAGACGTGGCTTCATCGCAGACATGTCCAGCCCCCAGAGCTCTTTCCTCTGAAATTCACTCCATGCGCTCACTTGTATCATGAAGGCTTGTGTGACATTTCAGGTCCTTTCTTGAAACCCACTTCAGTCACTTCTTTCCTCCAACCTATCCAAAAGCTGGACTTGCCGCTCAAGGGCATCTGGAGTTTCATTGGCAGTGATGCCTCTCACCTCTCGCATTCTGAAGCCACCTAGACATTGTCAACAACCAGTTTCCTTATTTGTCCTGTTCCTATTTTAGAAGCAGCTGAGCTTTCCCCAAAACATGTTGGGACAATTCTAATTGGCAAGGTGTGTGTCAACAATTCTCAACTCCCCGGCCAACCTGCATTGTTCACCTGCAGAGTGGTTCCAGGAGAGGAGCCGGCTCCTTTCCCAGCCCTCGCTCGATACCACACACACCCAACCCACGGGATCAGAAGGGCTTGTGCAAGGAGAATTTCCTGTTCTGCTGACTCATCTCCTGCAACGAGATGGAAGACAAGTTTATATTTTCTTTTCCAGCTTGTAAAGGGAAATGGGACTCTTGTAAGTTCAGATCTCTTTGAGATGAAATCAAGTACAGGCAACTGCCTGGCACAGAGTGGGACTAAATAAATGAGCTTTGACTGTATTTATGACGGCCCAAACAGCAGACCCAGAGCAGTGAACATTCAGGTGCAGGCCGCAAGACTAGCTGGGGGGTGGAACACGGCTCGGGGGTTCTGAGCTTCCATTCAGGAGAGAGGTCCTGGACTCTTGGCCCTGATGACAGTTTGTCCAGATTTCACCTGTAGGTGGGTAGCAGCGCATCAACCAGATTTGATATTCCATATGCTTTCCAACTGAGAACAAAGGCACTCCTCCTATTCTCGCTAAACCTAAATCAAGGTAAGGATGATTCAACTCAGGATAGGAAACAGCAGGAAATCTGCCAATAGCATTTACCTTTGGGAGGCGATAGAGCCAGACTTTTGCTAAACAAGATGGGAATTTTAAAAAATTCTGAAAAGGTTTGTGCATTTGTAATGTATATTAATTTTATCTTATAAATGTGTGTGCATATATAGAATATAAAAATATAATGTGTGTGTACATATATGAAAATAATGGAGTGGAGTATGGGGCGGGATGAGTACATAAAGGTCCATGTAATATTTCATTTACTTTGTAAATGTTTGAAATTTTTTATAACCAAAATATTTTTTAAATTTGGATCTTATTTTTGGCTCTAATTTTCTTTTTTCTTGTTTTCTCTGATGGCTGGCCAGTACAGTTGGCTCTAATTTTTAGTGTTTCTTTATGACCTTTATTTCTGTGCTTCAACATCTTCATCTGTATTGTAAGAATATCTAAATATATCACTTTTTGGCTCAAGGATATTCCGAGTATTTGTGAAATCATGTCCGCAAAGCACTTTGTAAATTATAAAGTCCTATTGAAATGTGGTCATTAGAAAAGGCTCTTTGATAGAGTTTGAACGTTCGTCCCCTTCAAAGCTCACGTGGAAGCTCAGTCCCCAATGTGGCAGTGTGGATGGGTGGGGCCTCTGGGAGGTGATTAAATTGTGAGGGCTATTTCTTCATGAGAGGGTTAATCCATTCATGGATTAATTGATTAACAGGTTAGTGAATGAGTGAGTTACCATGGGAGGGGCTCTGGTGGCTTTGTAAGGAGAGCAAGTGAGCATATTAACACGCTCTCGCTCAGCTGTGAGGGCTATTTCTTCATGAGAGGGTTAATCCATTCATGGATTAATTGATTAACAGGTTAGCGAATGAGTGAGTTACCATGGGAGGGGCTGTGGTGGCTTTGTAAGGAGAGCAAGTGAGCATATTAACACGCTCTCGCTCAGCTCTCTTGTCACGTGATGCTCTGCACTGCCTCGGGACTCTTCAGAGAGTCCCCATCAAGAAGACCCTCACCAGATGCACCCCCTTGACCTTAGACTTTTCAGCCTCCAAAACTGTAAGAAATAAATTTAGTTTCTTTATATATTACCCAGTTTTAAGTATTTTTTATAAGCAACAGAAAATGGGCTAATATACTCATGATTGCTTTATCACAGTAAAGATCAATAGGGGCAAACAAAAAAATCAAGTGGTGCAAAAGGGTATAAGGCGTTAAACAAAATTTCAATAAATTTAGTTTAAAGATTGAATTGGCTTTTATTAACGATTCATGAATTGGGCAGCATCTCACGTAAAGATTTAGAAATGGTGCTCCAGTAAGCTGAGCAGGAGATTGGCTGTATAGACAGAAAACAGCTGAAGAAAGAAGAAACAGGGAAGAAAAAGCTGATTGGTCAGTTCAGAACTGAGCATTTCCAACCAACCATCCAGGGGCAGAGGAATCTCTGAGGGATCCTGTTGAAATGCAGATTCTGATTCATTGGGGCTGGGGTAGGGCTGAGATTGTATATTTCTAACCAGCTTCCACTTGATGTGGACACTACAGGTCCAGGACCACACTTGGAGGAGTTCTAGCTCTGCCTGGAAAACTTATAGAAATGAGCCTGATTCCAAATACTTGCAGTGAAATAGTAAAGCACATCAAATACTAAGAACCAAAGCAACATTGAAAAATGCTCTTAAATTATAATAGATAAACAGTCTCCCTTAAAGCAATTCAGTCCTGCATCCCTCTGGTCCTGAGAACCCATAAGCACCCACAAGAACCCTCAAGGGAGAGTATGTGCTTATAATTTCATTTCTTCTGGGCTCTAGAATCTAGAGCAAAAATATAATCCTCAGTATCACCCAGCTGGTGCCTCCCAGATATAAAGTCACATGTTTGTACCAATATATAGCCCCCAATTTTTTCACTTCAGTGCTCCTCTCCAATAACAACTTATTTCAAAAGGTCTTTGGGGCTTTTAGCTTCAGCCTCCTGTGGGCTAAAATTGAACAAACAGGCAAGGTTCTCATAGATTTATAATTTTATATATGATTTAGGCCCCTTGCAGGGAAAGAAGACGTTCATTTGGTATACATATTGATTAAAATTTTGGGAAGTATTACAAAATGCACCTCCTTTAATATTTGGAAGAACGCCTATTATAATAGCTCACATATTATATTATTACTTCTTCTGTATTTGAATTTTTTCTAACAAAATGAATACTCATTCATAGAGATATTCCAGAGTCAGTATTCCATGAAGTTCCCTATTGTCAGATTTTATTTGAGTTGAGAAGATTTTGGTAGGGATGGGTTTTATCATGTGTATGCGTGCATGTGTGCGTGTGTGCATGTAAGCACGCATGTGCATGGCTTGGGTTTGTCTCTGTGTGTGCTTTTTCCCTGTCAAGGCTGGTTCTTTTCCATTTGAAAGACTTTATGTGACTCACGTCGTTTTACCTCACACCATTCCTAAATTGTGAAGCTAAAATACAGATATGGCAGAAACAAGCGAGTTCCTGGTTGCAAGTCACATTCCAGAGCTGTTCTGTTGGTGACTCTGTTGGCTCCATTGCTGGTCTCAGGGAGGCAAAGTCTTGATCGCAATCCCTGAGTGGGTCAGGCAGCTCTCTGGCGATGTATGTTCTGTGGCTACAGTGTTCATTCCTAGTCCCTCACCATCCATTTGATTCACAGAGGGTGAGTGATCACAGGAGACCTATCTGAAGTTCCCTATTGTCAGATTTTATTTGAGTTGAGAAGATTTTGGTAGGGATGGGTTTTATCGTGTGTGTGCGTGCATGTGTGCGTGTGTGCATGTAAGCACGCATGTGCATGGCTTGGGTCTGTCTCTGTGTGTGCTTTTTCCCTGTCAAGGCTGGTTCTTTTCCATTTGAAAGACTTTATGTGACTCACGTCGTTTTACCTCACACCATTCCTAAATCGTGAAGCTAAAATACAGCAGAAACAAGCGAGTTCCTGGTTGCAAGTCACATTCCAGAGCTGTTCTGTTGGTGACTCTGTTGGCTCCATTGCTGGTCTCAGGGAGGCAAAGTCTTGGTCGCAATCCCTGAGTGGGTCAGGCAGCTCTCTGGCGATGTATGTTCTGTGGCTACAGTGTTCATTCCTAGCCCCTCACCATCCATTTGATTCACAGAGGGTGAGTGATCACAGGAGACCTATCGATAAAATCACCCAAGGCCCATGTCCTGTGAGTTCTGGGGCAGTGGCGTCATCTCTGTGAATAAGGACACATTCATGTTCCTGGCCTCTTCCCAAATGCCCTTCAATTCCTGCCAAAAGGAACCAAGAACAAATGAGTCTCCACCTTCCAGAAAACTGACTTATTTCCATCACTCTGAATGCTAATCCTTGGAGCAGGCAAGGCTGGAGGTCCTGCAGAGAGGGGGATGGGATGGAGGGTGGGGAGAGAGGGTGGAATCTGAGTTCCAGCCCTGACTCTGCCACTCACTGCTAGGAACCCACTTGCCACTGTACCCCAGTGCTTGGGGTGTGCTGGACACGTTGCAGACACTCAATATCTACTGTTTAAGAAGGACGAATACATTTTCCCACGTGACCTTGGCCAAACCAGTTGACCTCCCTAGACTTACTTCTATTTCCTTCTCTGTAAAATGAAATAACAGGCTAGAATAAGCTGTTTTTCCTCTCACCTTGAGTATTCTCTGATTTGAGAAAGAACTTTCCAAATTTAACTGTTATCACTTCTACGTCAGCACGTTCTGGATTGGGATGAATTCCAAGAGAGGAGCTTTAAAATTTTGTCTTTCCAGAGAAATAAAATTTTGCTTTTCTTCTTAGGGTAACACTTTGAAGCCACGGGTTGGGTAGGAAAGCAGAGCAGAAATTTGGAGATTAGTCATCAACCTGGAATTAGAGTCTGTAGCCAACTGCTTGTCATGGCTTCACGAAACGCCTGTGACATCAGGAATATCTTGGTAGGGAGGACAGGCAAATGTGCTATCAAAAAAACTCTCTTTACAAAAGAGAGGAATTAGTAATGAAATTATTTCTTATGTGCATTTAAAACACCTCCATGCCTTTTACAGTGTACTAAATATATCAGTGAGGCAGGGTTTTGATCAATTTGTGCTTAAAAAGCAAAACAAAACAAAACATAAAACAAAGAAAAAGGAAATCTGTGATTTCCTTCTTGCAGAACAATGACAGCCTGTTCTGCTCCTCTTTTACAGCTGGGCCATTTCTGACATAGGTAGGTTCGGTATAAAATGAAAGTATAATCATAGTGTTGTTTAAAACGATGTTATTTTTCACTCCTGGAGAAGGGTGTGTACTTCCTTTTACCAAGCCCTAAGAAAGTTACAGTGGAGTTAGGGGTAAATGTAGATATCTGGGAGCCCTGATTTGAGCATTATCTTTTTCTGCTTCATTATTGAGCACTTTTGATATTTAAAAGCTATAAAGTAGGATACAGAATTTTATTGGAGCCTGCACTGGGGAAGGGTGTTGGTGGCTGGGAGACAGGAATCTGGGTTGAGAAGTGGAGACCTGGCTTTCAGAATATGCTTTTTGTAACTGAATTTTGAAATACCATGTGCATACATTACATGTTCAACCTTTTTAAAAGCTGTAATTCATGACTCTAGCTGTCAGGGTAAAATTTGGTCTAAAAATATGAACCAAATTATCCACAGGCTAATATGTAATAAAGCATGATAAAACTGTATAGAATAAAAGTTGAAATAGACATCACAGCTCAGTGAAAACGACATTGGAATGAGGCAGGAGAGACTCTGCCACTGGTCAGTTTTGTAGTTCTGATAGGTTCTTTCTCTTTTTCAGTCTTCGACTAACTCATGGAATAATAGGGGTTTAGTCTAGGTCAGTGATCCCTGATCCTGTTTGCACAGAAAAATAGTTTTTAAAGAATTGCATTGCTTGGGCGCCCACTCATAGATTCTGATTTAACTGGTTTGAAGAAACTGGTCTAAATTAGTGTTTCTCAACTTTTGATTTATTATTTCTCCCTAAAGGAGCCTTTTTAGACTTTTTTTTTTCACAATTTTCCCTCCTTCATACAATTTTACCACCACCAGATATACTGAATATCTGCTTATATACTGTAGGTACATCTGTGCTTTACACATAAAAAGAATAAGACTGTCCTTGTTGAGAATTCATGGTCTAGATGAACTTTGAGGTCCCTCATAAATTTAGCAATTCTATAACTCTGAATTTAATTTATATGAAATAGTGGAAGAAAGAAATGAAAAAGAGAATATGCTACAGTGCATTCTAAATTCAACACAGCCCTGAATTCCAAATGACTCTTCACTGGGATTTGATATTCATTCCTACAACATCCAACTGGGTACCTGTGGGGTTGGACCTGCCTTGGGAATATCTGCTTATATACTGTAGGTACATCTGTGCTTTACACATAAAAAGAATAAGACTGTCCTTGTTGAGAATTCATGGTCTAGATGAACTTTGAGGTCCCTCATAAATTTAGCAATTCTATAACTCTGAATTTAATTTATATGAAATAGTGGAAGAAAGAAATGAAAAAGAGAATATGCTACAGTGCATTCTAAATTCAACACAGCCCTGAATTCCAAATGACTCTTCACTGGGATTTGATATTCATTCCTACAACATCCAACTGGGTACCTGTGGGGTTGGACCAGGTCCAACTGATGTCGTCACACTTGATGAGGGAAGCAAACAAGGGAGGACCATTCCAGACAAATTTCAGGAAGGTCCCTGCCACCTGTGAGAACTTTCTTTCTGACCACCGTGTCTGCAGCAGCGGGCAGGATACCTCACTCATTGGTGATCTGCCCCACACTGACAGTGATCGCCAGAATCCAGGATTTGTTGGGAGTTTGAGCTAACAACTCCTGTGGGCCCTTTCAAATACAATTCTATGCCTAAACCAAAAGCGAGTAGTCTGAATACAAGATAAAGCAATCTCCCCTCTCTGGCACTTTCATGGCAGTTGGATGTGTGTTGGTGGCACTAACCACCTCCACTGTACTGGGGTTATTTATAAACAACTCTGTGGGCCTCCTGCTAATAAAAGGGGCATGAGAAAAGTTTGACTGCTGTGTATTTAGTGGGCAAGACTAATAACTCTAGGATTCAAAATGCCCGGAATGACTGCCAGTAAAATGTTTTAAATTAAGTTCTTTAATTCTGAAAAATTCTTTTATATTTATATTTTATATTTAGAGACTGACCATCATAATAACACTCATTTGTCTTAACAACAACATCTGAGAAAAGCTGAACAGTTCTAGATGTGCATTTGTAAATATACAGAGTGTATCTACTTTAAAAATCAGATCTTGTCTATGCTACTTATGATGAGATTATTCGCAGACATGGGTCCCATGCCCGGGGGCTTCTGGTCCCTTCTGGGGGTGCCGTGGTTCCATGTTCCTCACCTGGTTTTCATCTGAATGCACAGGTGAAAACTTTTTTGACCTAGAGTTGAACTTTCAGGGCCAAGGGAGAGAGTGAAAGGTGGAAGGGAGATGTCAGCCTATAAAATAAAAAATAACAAATAAACAACAACAATAATAATAAATCTGAAAACTCAGGTTGGCCTGTGTAGCCTGAAGGGTCTAACAATATAGTTGATAAATCACATCATTTTTCTGAAAGGTTAACTAATAATATAAGATGTCATTCAAATAGGAGGTACAGATAATGAGGAGTTTAGAGGTGGGAGTGCTTTCTGAGATCTGATGTCAGAGACATTCAGAAATGCTGGGGGTGGAAATACATGCATATAATATAAGGCAGGGATAAAAGGCAGCTGGAGATTGAAAAGGAACAGAGTTAATTGGGTTAAACTATTCAAGAGAAGTTTAGTTCAGGATGAAGTTTCTTCTGTTAATTCTGGTCCTTCAAGCCTCTGCTCCTGGAAAGTTCTGGTGACTAGAAGTACAAGACAAAAAAATAAAATAAAATGATGTGGTATTTGCACAAAGGCACTGGGGCACCTTTTATGGCCTCCCAAGGAAAGAATTCCAATGGCTCAAAATGAGAGTCAGTAGCGACCTCAGGGCAGGTAAAATCCAGGAAATGCAGCAGCTCTAGGGGCTGACTGTGACTGGGCCATGGGAGCCTCTGTTCTGGCAATGATTCTCACACCTTGATGTTCACTTGCAGAATCAAGAATTACATTCCTGACATGGCACAGAGGAGAGTTGAC
Source organism: Galeopterus variegatus (assembly GCF_000696425.1). Taxonomy (NCBI): domain Eukaryota; kingdom Metazoa; phylum Chordata; class Mammalia; order Dermoptera; family Cynocephalidae; genus Galeopterus; species Galeopterus variegatus. The sequence goes on along the minus strand of NW_007727322.1, from coordinate 199,151 downwards.
TATGCCATCCAGAAGGCTTTCAAGTATGGAGCGATGTGACCCCCTCCTGAAATTCAGGCAGAGTAACCCAGGTGGGGCTGACATTATGATATATTCTGCACAAGGAGCTCATGGGGACTCAAATCCTTTTGATGGCCAAGGTGGAACCATGGCCCATGCTTGAGGACGAGGAGCTGGGATTGGCAGATGCTTGCATTTTGATAAGGCTGAAATCGGGACTCCACACTCCAAAGGCATAAACTTGTTTCTTGTTGCTTTGCATGTGCTTGGCCATTTCTTGGGTCTTGGCCATTCCAAAGATCCAAAAGCTGTCAGTTCCCCCTGTACAGTTATGTTGACCCCACCAGATTTTGCCTCTCTCTCTACTGATGACATCTATGGCATTCAGTCTCTTTGTGGAAGCCCGTAAAAGCACCCACTCATGTCTCATCCCTACAGTATAGAACCAGCTTACCTGTGACCCCTTAAAATGAAGTTTTAATGCTGTCACAATAATTGGAGTATATACACACACACATATATAAATTAAAACTTTGGAAGAAAAGAGGCCAGCTGGAGCAGTGTTCGGTTTGGAACACTAATCCAGTGCCAAAGGCAAGCATCCCTTTGACTCTGACCTGTTTTGGATTCCTGACCTCCATTTCTGTGTCCACCCATGGGCCTGTTGCAGCCTGAGCCTCCCAATAACCAGCTCTGGCCTTTGCTGTGGACAACTGCCAATGGAGGCCCTCCCAGGCCATGCCTCCACGACTGAGTCACCTATGGGGCAGTGACAGGAAGCAACTGGAGCTGGGCCTTGTGGGCAGCGTAGGAATTAGACACGCATGGGGATCAGAGGAGGGCATTTCATGCAGGAGGAATGATCTGAGGAAGGATGCAGAATGGAAATTGTGAAGGGTGTTTGGGGACTCTGTGTTGCCTGGAACAGTGGGGAATATTGAAGTAAGGCTGGAAGGGAGCTCCGTGTCCTACAGAACGGAGAGCTCCCTGACATCAGGCCAAGGGACTGAACACAGTGCTTTTAAGACCCAAACATACAAAAGGACTGAGCCTCAACCTCCAGGTACTGTAAAGAAATAGAAATCTAGGGGAAGGAAGGAGCATCGGCTGCTGACATCTGTTTCCCTCTCAGCTGCTGGATCTTTCTGTGCACTTTTGTAGTCAGGCTCTGCTACAAATTGAGGGATGTTACACTGGGTGTCTTAACAGAGAATTTAATATAGGGAACTGGTTGCACGGGTGTTAGAGGGCTGAAAAAATGCAGAGGTGAGACTGAGGTATCCCAGAAAGAAACTGACTGCAGGAAACAGCCACTACCTCTAAGATAAAGGGAAAAAAGGAAGAGGTTAGGGTTACCAGACCCCAGCAGCTCAAAAAAGGGCGCTACAGAACTGCTTTTCATACCTACTGGGACCATGAAGAGGCTGAGTCTGTAATCAGTAGGAGAAGCTGGACCCAGCTGCTGCTCTGAGAAGGAACAGCAAGCAAACGGAGAGGAGCAGGTGGAGTCTCCCTCGTCCTCCCCTCATGTGTCCTTCTTGTCGTCTAATCCTACAGACTGAATATTTGTATCGCTCTGAATTTCATATGTTGAAATCCTAACCCCCAAGGTGACAGTATGAGGAGGGAGGGCTCTGAGAGGTGATTAGATCTGAAGGTGGAGCCGTCATGAACGCGATGAGTGCCCTTATGAAAGAGGCCCAAGGGAGTTTCGTCTAATCCTACAGACTGAATATTTGTATCGCTCTGAATTTCATATGTTGAAATCCTAACTCCCAAGGTGACAGTATGAGGAGGGAGGGCTTTGAGAGGTGATTAGATCTGAAGGTGGAGCCGTCATGAACGCGATGAGTGCCCTTATGAAAGAGGCCCAAGGGAGCCCCTATTCACTCCTCCCGCCACGTGAAGACACAGTGAGAAAGCACCTTCCACGAACCAGGAAACAGGCTCTCACCAGACGCCGCATCTCCAGCGCCTCGATCATGGACTTCCCAGACTCCAGAACTGTGACAAATAAATTTCTGTTGTTTGTAAGCCACGCTTTTTATGGTAGTTTGTCCTAGGAGCCTCACCATACTAAGACAGGCTCTTTGAGAAGGAAAGGGGCAAAAGTCTATGTTAACTCGGTCTTCCCAGTGGATGGGGCAAACAACATTCAGCTTATATGAGCTTATGTAATCGTAGACTCTTAGGGGCAGAAGGGACCTTCATGTCCTCATACTCCTTGCCCTCATCCAATGTTTAAAAACCTTCTGCAACACCCAATAGTGGGTGTATTAGTCTGTTTCTGTTGCTTATGACAAAATACTTGGAATTGGGTAATTTATAAAGAAAACAAAATTTATTGCTTATAGTTTCAGAGGCTGGGAAGTCTGCAGTCCAAGGAACATATTTGGTGAAGGCCCTGGTGGTGGCAACAGTGACCCGGGGGTCTTACATGGCAGAAAATGGTGGAGCAGAGAGAGAAAACTAACCTTTCATGTGCTCTTCTTTTTAAAGCCCTCAGAACCATGCCCCTGACCACAATTATGAGTCCATTCACTACAGCATGGTCCAACAATTTTATCGCCTCTTCAAGGCCCCACCTTTCAATTACTATAATAGGGTTTCTCACCCTCAACAGTTACAGTGGGGATTAAGTTTTGGGGGGACATTCAATCCAAGCAGTGGTCCATCCGGCCTCAGCCTGAACACTTCCAGTGTTGAGTGGCTCTCTGCTTCTCGGAGCAAGATACAGCCTCTGTTCATTTCATCTAGTGCAACCTTTAATCCCTCTTCCACAGACCGCCAGCCCCCTTTTCCCCTGCTCCCTGGCCCAGGTTGAATATCCCCATCCTTGAAACATTTCTCACATGACGTGATTTTGAGTTTCATCCCATTCCCACCCCTGACCTTGTAATATCTTTATAAAGAACGATGCTTTCTGGGTAAGGACTAGAGAAAGCTTTTATATAGGGTTTAAAAAAAAAAAAAGCTTTAGGAGATAAAACCCACATATCATAAAATTTATCATTGTAAGGTGGATTTCAAACACTTCTATCCCCCAAAATATTTCCTTTTACCCATCTGCAGTCAATTCTCATTCTCACCCCCAGCTCTAGGCAACCACGGATCTGCTTATTGTCTCTATAGTTTTTTTTTTTTTTAGGGTTGCTTTTTGTATAATATTTTTTTTCTACCAGCCATCTGAGAGCTCATTGAAGTAACTTTGTGGTATCAGAGAACATTCCGTTAAGATTGCCTTTTTTGAGATTTTTTCCTACAGATGCAGACAGAGGTTAATAAAAATTCATGAATGATTGCTCCATAATGGGTTATTATATAATTTACCTTCTTAATTGCTAACACATCATCCAGATAGTATAACCAGAAGCTCTCCCAAAGTATCCCCTGGGGCTACTGTCCAAATATAGAGTACTGAACGGACTATTGATCTGACTCAGCAGGGCACTGCTTGCGATTGTGATGCTTTGCCTGGGATCAGGGAATGGAGACAGAGCTGCAGGGAGCCTCTCCTTTGCTCGCCTTGGGAGAGTATCCCAGACTCTCCAGGCTCAATCCTGCCTTTGTGCACGTCCTCCTTCCTATAAGGAAAGTCCTTTCTCCTTTCCCCTAGCCTGAATCCAATCCACTTTTTGAGATCCAGCCCAGGTCTTCTGATGCCTTCACCGACCACACACTGGAAAAGCTCTCTATGTCCAAATACCACATATTTCAGTCTCATGCGACACTGTACATGACTATACTGTTTCAGAGTGGGGACCTTGCCATTAAAGCCCCCACAGCAGTCCCACAAGGCCCTAGACGAATGGGCTGTCCTGATCCCAACCCCTGACTTTTCCCTCCTTTGAGTCCCTATTGGTCTTTGAATGTCTCTTATTATTTTCTGCCTTATTTCATAGTCCTTTGAGTGCTTCATTATGTTGTGGTGTCTTATGGGCAGCAGATTGCTCCTCTTTAAGTTCTCCTTTGGGGCTTGACATAGTGCTTTGTACATAATAATATCAATAAAATAACAGCCACCAACATTTGCATATCGCTTTATAGTTTCTAAAGTGTTTTCCTATCCTTGCCATTTGACCCCACAGCAATCCTGTTATCGAGGGGTGATCATTATACTCCTTTTACAGCCAAGAAATGTCTGCCCAGGGTCCTTGCTTCGAAGATATTCTGATGCAAAATGCCAGCCCTCTAATGGTCCACCCCACAGCTCACTCACTCAATCTTTGTTAAATTGATAATGATGCTACTTGGCTGGGTGCATCAGTATGAATGAGGGTATGAAAAGAGAGCAGCAGGGTTGGTCTGTTATTTGTTGTAGCTTTAATTGCTGTTCATGTATTCATTATATCTTAATTGATTTATTCATTCAACAAACAAGTACTGAGGCCAACTGTGTTCCAGGGCCAGGCACTGGTTAGGTACTGGGAACACAGAAAAAACTTCTGAACTTGGCCCTCAAGTTGCCCATCGCATGGAGAAGAAGATGCACTAGTAAACCAACAACTGAAATAAAAGATATATAGTGTGTTTGGACTGTGGAAACCTAGAGGGGGTCTGCAGTCAGCCTGCAGATGTCAGTGAGAGTCTCTCAGCAGAGACATCTCCTGAACTGAGTTGTGAAGGGCAGACAGGTGTCAGCCAGGGTTTCTCCAGAGAGAAGAGTGTCCTGTTTGAAAGGCTGAATACAGCCCTGCAAGTTGCAGGAAGGTGGGGTGGGCAGTGGGGTTAACATGGCTCCAGGTCAAATAAAATGTTAGTAGGATAGCAGGTGGTGTACTCCAGTGGCTGAAGGTGCCTGAATCTGAATCCCAGCTCTCATTAATTAGCTTTCTGACCTAGAATGAGTCGCTTAAGTTCTTATACTCTTTGTTTCCTTATCAGTAAGATAAAGCCCTCTCTCATAGAGTGTCGTGAGGATTGTAAGCACAGTGTCTGGACAACCAGAAGCACTCAGTAAATGAGAGAAGACAAGACTTATTAGAAACTTGTCTGCCTTTGCAGAATCATTAAGAGATGGAGTTAGCAAGAAAGGCTGGACATTTCAGCTGCTCTCTTCCCCCTCTGCTCCACCTGAGAAATGCAGCTCCCCACCTCCCAGGGCAGAAGCAAAGTGCCCACCTGCCACTTGCAAAGTCCATGGCAGGGTGACACAGCAGGAGAGAGAAAAGGAGGAAAGAGTGGGATGCGAATAAAACACAGAGACACAGTCTGAAGCGCTGGATCAAAATCGAGAGTGTATAATTGAGAGTCAGGGCAAAAGGAGTGGGAGATTTGGAGGAAAATGTCCTTTCCTTTAAGTTTTAGGAACATTTTCAGGAAGGCTATACTTAGGCAAGAAATTGGTCCTGTAGTTCTATCGTCTGGGATCTCAGCTCTTCTTGCGCATTTTCTTCCAGACGGTTTACTATCCCCAGTGTGCCAAACCCTGGCCACATACTGTGTCTTGTGTAAATCTCACAGCAAGTCACAAGGTTATGCCCATGAGGCTGCTTCACCGCACAGGTGAAGAAACAGATTCAGAAAGACCCTGACAGTGGAGGAGGGGACATCGCCCATTGCTCTGTTCAAAGAGGATTAAGGTCATCAGTACCCACCCGCTAGGCACACCAAACGGAGGGTGCAGGCCAGATCCTATAAGGTGGAGATTCCTTTAATCAGAACAAGGAAAGTTGGAGAACAGCAGGAATGTTCCCATCTGTCCTTGCTGAGTTTATGGCTCTTTAAACACATCTGCAGGCTGGCCAGTTAGCTCGGTTGGTTGGAGCATGGTGTTGATAACACCAAGGTCCAGGCTTGGATTCCCGTACTGGCCAGTTACCAAAAAGCAAACCAAACACACACACAAAAAATGTGTAAACACATCTACTACCAAAAGCTGTGGTAGAGTAAACACATGTCCGGGAAGCTCCCATAAAGCACATGGCCAACACCTGACCGCAAGTATGTGGGCTTGAAAAGCCTGTCTTGCTCAGAAAGATCTAAAGGTACATCAACTTTGGCTGATTTCCAGTGTGCTTTCTCGGCTCTCATTTTTTTCTTTTAAAATATTTTCAAAATAATCATTGTGGCTTAAACAGTTTAGGAGGTTCGCCTGATATGGTCTTGTAGACACACCTGTGGAGCAATCTACCTGCAGGAAGCAGGTAAAATAGGAGCTTCATAGGTATACACATTGTCTGTTTTTATTTCTATGGCCCACACTATATGTAATATTCAGTGCCTGCTATGGCACCTTAGATGTTTGTCTCATTTAATGCTCATGGCAAATCTATGAGGTGAGAATTTTTTATCTCAATTTACAGATAGGGAAACTGAGGCCCAGAGGGGCTATATGACTTCTCCGATGTCACAGAGCAGGTGTGTGGCAGCGATAGGATTCAAAACCGGGTCTGTGGATACCCTTTCTACTCCATCCATGACCCCCCAAGGAAGTTAGCTCTTGATTAGAAACTTTATTATTCTACTATAGTCCCTTGATTTCCTGCCTGCCGTCCTACTGTTTTGTTGCCATAGTACGTAGTGATTAATTTTTAAGTACAAAATTTACTTTTATTGAGAAGGTGGTATTCAACCAACACTGTGTAGGTATTGTTTATATGGTAATTTATGAGATTGCTGCTATTATTATCCTCTATTTGCTTGCCCAGGTCATTGTTAAGTAATTCCAAATGGAAAAGAAGTACATCCAGCACAAATAGAAGCCAAACAGTTCCACTCTCCTCCCCACAACTAACCATTTTTAGTGGTTTTGTGGGTCTTCTCCCAGATCTCTTTCTTAGCGTTTAAAGATAAGTGTAGTACAGATACAGAGCTGTATCCATTTTAGAGATGTGGAAACTGAGGTTCAGAGAGGTTGCTCTAGTGGACAAACTCAAACCGCAGATGAATGTTAGAGCTGGGATCAGAACTCAGGTCTAAACATGCCCAGCCCAAGTTTCAAGCCCTCTCGCTTGCCATCAGCAGCAACACAAGTGCCAAACAGAACATTGCTCTTGGGGTCAATTATTACCTGCTGTCAGAAACTGCTCAGAATACCCTGGGGACTTTAATTTGTCTAGCTGAGAAAAGAATAAAACAGGTCTTTACCCTATTGCAACCACAGTGGGGCTGAGACTCATTAAATAACATCTGCAGAGCATGCTGCACTCCCAGGCAAAAGGCGCCACGCAGATACAGAGGGCACTGGGTGGGAACGCACTGTCCTCTCACGCAGATATGCCTGCGCGGCCTCCTTTGGAGAAGCACAGCATGGTTCTAGGGTTTCTTTCCAGCTGGCTCATCCTGTGACCTTGAGAAAGTTCCCTGTCTCTCTGCACGTTTGTTTCACACTCCACTGTAAAACAGGGCTAATAATACTTTTTTCCTTGTTCAGCAAATGGATGAAATTAACAGAGAGATCCTTGTAGCATATCCCTCCATTCCTGTGACCCGAGTTCTGGCACCTGCTAAGTCAGATGACATGACCGAAGCCCCGTCTACCTCAGGTTAGACAGAGACTGGAACGAGCAACGGTGGAGAAAAGACAACACATTTTAGCTGAAATGTGTTTCTCTAAGGAAACTAAGTGTTTCTTAACTCCTCACTTTTTCAAAGTTTTTTATCTTGTGTCTTGGCTGAAATACTTTGCTTCTCCCTGAAATGTCCTCGCCCATTGCTTCTTGTGAAATTGAATCTGTCACTTGAGGCACTGCTGAAATGCCACATTTCTATGAAATTTGCCTCTATTCTTTCGACTAAACACTGTTTCTCTCTCTCCTCTGACCGCTTTCTTTGTATTTGTCTTCATCTCATATTCTGTCAGGTATTAGAGTATTTATTTGATACAAATCTTACTCTCCTAGTGGATTTCAAGTATACTGAAGGCAAGAATAGTATCTTGTTTGCATAACTCCTTAAGCTAAACACAGCTTCTCACACTTAGTAGTTGCCCAATATTTGATTGTGGAATAAACAAATGAATGGCTGGAATATTTGTAGAGGAAAATGTAAAGTAGCAATGAGAATCTGGGGAAGATTGACACCAGAGCGTTACAAAATTTTTTTGCTGATCAGTAGTGACCTGTTAAATTCCTGTCCATTGATGGATCCATTGACCTATTGATCCATCGATCCTTTGAGTAAATGCTACCTGACCATCTCCTGGTGCAGGATGCTGTGCAAGCTGCTTCAGCAAAGAACTTGGCAGATCCTAGGTTGAGTCCTTCCTGCTCAGATTTCTGGGCAGAGTTAGAAAGGTCATGTTAGTATCGAGACACCTAGACACCTCTGGTCTTGGTTCTGACTCTTGCTAACTATGTAGCCTTGAGCAAGTCAGTTTCAGCTTGTGTGTAGTCAAATTGATAAAGGGGATAAAACCATAGTTCCTTTCTGTCTGACTCCCAGAAGTGCTGGAGGCAAGGTGCACCACCACAGCGAAATCACGGGCCTTCTCTAAGAGCACTATGAAACACACACTCACACACACATGTACGTATGTATATACATATATATTTTTATTATTTATCATTTATTTATTTATTTATTTTAAAGATGACCAGTAAGGGGATCTTAACCCTTGACTTGCTGTTGTCAGCACCACACTCTCCCAAATGAGCCATGGGCCAGCCCCTACATATATATTTTTAAATTAAGGGATGCAAAGTATCATATAATTCCAAGAAATCATACACAATACCTTCAGGAACCTTAGATAAAAAAGCTCAGTATGGGGCCCGGCCCAATGAGCCATGGGCCAGCCCCTACATATATATTTTTAAATTAAGGGATGCAAAGTATCATATACTTCCAAGAAATCATACACAATACCTTCAGGAACCTTAGATAAAAAAGCTCAGTATGGGGGCCGGCCCGGTGGCGCACTGGATAAGTGCGCCGCGAAGCGCTGCGGCGCTCCCGCCCGAGGGTTCGGATCCCACATACAGACCGGTTCCCGCTCACTGGCTGAGCGAGGCGCGGGAGCAACACCGAGGGTTGCGATCCCGTTGCCGGACACGGAAAAAGACAAAAGACAAAAAAAAAAAAAAGCTCAGTATGTTCAATTTATGATACACACTTTGGAAACAATACATGGCAATTATTTTTGATAGATTTTTACAACAAAAGCTAAAAAAATTGGAAAAAAAATTTAGTTTTACTATAAAATATCTGCTATTAATATGATTTTATGACATGACCTTTCCAGGTCATTTTTATTATACATACACAATGTTGCATACTTGTAATCAACGAGTATATTCTAGTTTGTGTTCTGGTTTTATTTTTCAGATTATTTTGAAAAGAACCTTCCATATTTACAATTTTAATGGCAATCTAATCTATCTATCTGTCTAATACTAGAATATATTTAACTGTTTCCCAGTTGTTGGCCATTTGAGTAATTTTCAATTCTTCATGATTACGCATGGCCTATTTTTAATTGCATGCAGATTCCTACCCAGCATCTAACACATTCTTGGCTTGGCCCCCTCTGCTGTCAGTTGATATATACCCAAGGAATGCCAACTCATTTTATTATTAGCCTGTGCAAAACAGAATTAGGAAGGAACTACAAATGTTTTATTTTTAAAATCAGATTGTGCACTTCCAAGATGGCTTAGGAGCGATTTTCTTTGGGGAGATCAGTGTTTCGGACTATTGCAACACAGCGTTAATCTAGCAGGGAAGACAGCCTCCTATAGGCCAGGGGCTTTATCTATTGTCAAATATTAATTGAGAACCTCCAAGACACCAGAAGCTCTCCTAGGCGGAGGAAAAAGCCATAATCCTTACTCTCAGGGAGCTTACAGTTTAGTGAAGGATAAAGACCAGCAAACAGACAATAATAATGTATTATGACAAGAGCTATCTCAGCAGAAAATTCAGGAGACACACGAGGGAGCATGGGAGCAACACCAGTCTTGTTGGGGGCACTAGGAAGACATGGCAGGGAAACCGAGCCTGAGGACCTGAGGACCAGTAGGCCTGGAGATTAGGGTGGGGAGAAGGGTAGTTTAGCACAGGAAACAGTGTATACAGAAGCCCTAATGAGACAGAGTATATTTTTTTAGTGGTGCTAAATGGGGCCTAATCCAAGTATCCAGTTTGAGTTTGGGTACAGGTGGAGAAGAAGGTGGTAAGGTAAACTGCATACAGGTCAGGAAGGGCCTTGTAACCTTGAGAAACAGCCTGGTCTTAAAGTGTCGGGGGTGGGTGTTGGAGGTGTGCACCCTCTCTGGAAAACAATTGGCAGCTTCTTAAAAAGTTAAACATCAATTTACCCTATGCCCTGGCAATTCTACTCCTGTGTAGCCAAGAGAAATGAAAACATAGATCCATACGAAGACTCGTATGTTTATGTTCATATAGCAGTGTTATTCATAAAAGTCAAAAAGTAGAAATACCTGAATGTCCACCAGTGATAAGTGGATAAACAAAATGTGGTCCATCCATCCAATGGAATATTACTCAGCCATGAAAGGAATGATGCACCGACACATGCTACCATGTGGATGAACCTTGAAAACATTGTGCTGAGTGAAAGAAGGCAGTCACACTAGGTCATATATTGTATGATTCCATTTACATGAAATATCCAGAATAGGGGAATCCGTAGAGACAGAAAGTAGGTTATTGATTGCCAGGGGCTGAGGTGGGGTTGGGGAGAAATGGGATAGGGAATGACTGTTAATGGCTATGGGTTTCCTTTTAGGTGATGAAGATGTTCTAAAACTGATTGTGGTGATGGTTGTACAACTCTGTTAATATACTAAAAACTGCTAAACTGTATGCTTTAAATGAATAAATTGTATGACATATGAATTATATCTCAATGATCTCTGTCTATCAATGAGATATATATCTGAGGGCAATAGGGAGGTCACTAAATTTTAAGCAAGAAGTGACACCATTCCATTGGCTCATTAGAACATTTTTTCTGGAATCAATGTGGAGCATGGTTCGCAGAGGACATGGCTGAAAAGAGGAAGGTCAGTTCCGGCCAGTTGCAATAGTGGGAGAGACATATGGCACCTAAACTAAGGTTGTAGTGATACATACAGAGATTGGTGGACTCATCAGAGACATGAGGTGTGAAACTGACACGTCTTGGCGATTGTTGAATGTGGGGATGGGAAGTTAGGGACCTCACACAGTCACTGCTAAATGGGCTATTCACACAGATGGGAAACCAGGAGGAACTGGTTTGGGGGAAATGCTGAGCTCAGTTCTGGGCATGAGAAGTTGAAGGTGCCTGTGGGTCATCCAGATGGTGTGGATTATATGATTCTGGAGGCCAGAGGAAAGAGCTGAATCCAGAAGTGATTACAGAAAACACCATATTATTCTCTTACCACCTGGTGAGGTAGCTAGATGCCATTGGACAGGGGATACACCTATAGATAATACAGCATATAATATATGCAAGGGTTGGCTCTCAGCCCTCTTCCATCTAACTCAAACATTTACATAAAACCCTGATGAGAAATATAACAATGTTTCTTGGCTCAGGAGCACAATGTCAATTTCTGCTATTGGCTTATTAGGGCTGATATTTGTAGAGCTGCAAGGACCCTACTTTTTAAAAGCTTAAATTAGGACCCATTTTCTATCAAGGGTTGAATAAGGGAGCAAAGAAAAGAAATATTTGAATTCAAGACTAGCTTAAAAACGTAGACTCTCTGGCCACTGCATATATCACTCTTGAAAGTGCACAGTTCAAAGTAGCCTGGCCCAATGGACAGACAGACAGGCAGACAGTCCCTTAGCAAGTTCTCTGATTCTCAGATTTCTCATCTGAAAAATGAGAATAACTATGTTTAACACGTGGTAGCACTATAGATAAAAATTTTGTAAAGTGCCTGGCCTGGCACAGGGTGGTTCTCAAAACATAGTAGTTGTTGTTGTCAATGTGATTATCTTACTTATGTGTAGAGCTAGGGCTGGGGTCTGGAGCTCACAGACCCCTTGAGGCCATTCACAAACCCTTCACACGCAGGTCTATGAGCTAGGTAACTGGAAAAAAGGTTCTTGGAGCCTTGGTTGAAGTAGGAATAGTCTTTATTCAGCACACACACGTCTAAGAGCTAGGGCAGTACCAAGAGAAACTCAGGAACTCAACTGCTACCTGCAAAGTCCAAAGAGAAACTGAAACTGAACAGCTGCCAGCAGAGCAAACATGCCCCACTTCCAGATGCAGCGGCATGGCCAGCCCGCCTCACAAACTGCAGAACACACAATTGCAATTAACTAGAAAGATACATGGGTGCACATGAGCACTAACTCCACCCACACATAACTTGTTTACAAGAAATGTCGAGGGAGCCTGACTAAATTATCCTATTTTCCCCACATTGTTTTTAAAAAGAGGTTTTACATAGATTTGTAAAGTAAGTGTCTGATTCTCTGTCTTTTGTACTCTCTTCTAGTTTCTAGATGTAGCTGCATAAATCCATCCTGCCTCTTAGTAATGATATTTTAGACTAAGTATATTTAAAGTTTGTTCCCTTAATGAATCACATGATTTTTAAAACTGACAGCTCTTCGATCTAATTAGCTGGCAGATTATGCAAGAAATAAACAACGATTGAAATCCAAAGGCTAGTCAGCTCTTGCCTCTCTGCTCCCTCTGTCTCCTTCTCTCTCTCTCTCTCTCTCTTTCTCTCTGTGGGCAGTGAGGAGCAATAGTAGGCATGGAAGTGGTATGCAGAGGACTTGCGTTTAGTTTCTGACTTAGACCCAGATGACATGCACCTTAAAGACCTGTGTGGACTTGATGATCTTAGCCCCAAGCTCTTCTCCACCTGTTTGTGTAAAGCCAGACACTCCTTTTCTCTCTAGCTAATCTTGACCTTCTCTATCCTTTTCTTCTTGAGAGTGGTGAACACTCTCTGGGATTTCCAGTAGACCTTGTGGGCCAGATGGCTCAAGAGTGCAAACCGGGATGCAGCTGGACAGCCTTAAGGGCAAGGGGAGCAGCTGGGGCAAGGACGGAGGCTGGTGGGGGAGGGGCAGCCACACCTGCAGTGGCCCATCTTCCCACTTCCTCCTTCCCCATTGAGGGCTCCAGTGGGACCTGGCTGACTTGGCCACATTCCTTTTGTCTTTTCTCCAAAAGATGCTCATGGGAGCCAACCAGAAAGCTCTCTGTATTCAGTTTGTATCCTGGGAGCAAACACACAGCTTTGGCAAGGGAACATCAGACCTGTAATAATAATACAGTTCTCTGACATTAAAGTGCAAAAACATTTTCCATGATAGCTTAAAATTAATCACCAGCACTTGCTGCTATAGATACTTCTCCTTTATGCAGTGCCAGCTTTGGGACAACCGTTAGGGCAGCCACATGGCTTCCAGGGAAAAACCGTGAAGTCTGCAGAGACAGTCAGCAAAGCTGATTCTCCCCACACCCCCTTATGTCCTGGTGAGGATGTGCTTTCTGCTAACAGAGTGTAAGACGGGGCTGGTAATTGATCATGGAGAACAAGCCACAATCGACACTTACAGTGGCATTATAAATGCATCTGGAGCTCTTAGTGACATTGATAAACCACCAGAGACTCCTGCTTTGCAACTGAGTGCTCCATAAATTGCTCCTTAAGGTCTTCGAACTCACCTCCAGGGAAAAGAAGCCCATGTCTGTATCACTTTCTTTATCCTGCTGATGAAAATTAGTTACCAAACAAAGGCTACCCAGACAAGCTCAAAGTACAATCACTCAACAGATATTTATTTGATTACGTAAAATCTTTTTTCAAAATTAATTCCTGATCGTGGTAAACAGTTCAAATGGTACTGGGGGGTAAACAGTGAGCATGGAAATCCTTCGTCCTCCTCCTGACTTTTTAGTTGCTCTCTATAGAGGTAAACACTGGAAGCAGTTTTCTGTATATCCTCTAAGAACGTTTTCCTGCACATACAAGCCTGTGCATGTGTGTATTGTGTGTGTGTGTGTGTGTGTGTGTATATATATTTGCACCATACAGCTGGCTTTTTTTTACTTAACAATATAGTGTTAGACTCCTTTCCACACCAGTACTTAGAGATGTACCTCATAGTTTTTTTTTTTTGTCCTTTTTGAGACCAGCCGCACCACGCTCAGCCAGTGAGCGCTGTGAGCGCACCGGTCATCCCTATATAGGATCCGAACCCGCGGCGGGAGCGCTGTTGTGCTCCCAGTGCCTCACTCTCCTGAGTGCGCCACGGGCTCGGCCCCATAGTTTTTAAAGTTACATAATATTCCTTGGTGTGCATTTATTTATTTACTTAACTGGACCCCTAATTCTGGACATTTAAGATGTTTTTGTTTGTTGGTTTGGTTTGGTTTGCTATTATAAACAGTACCACAAGTCACATTTTTTTGTACTTATCTTTTTGTATAGTTATGCAAACTTACTTGTAAGATAAATTCCTAGAAGTGGAATAATTAAGTCAAAGGGTATGGGCAATTTAATTCATGAAAGATATTGTGAAATTGCTCTCCAAATAGACAATAAACATATACTAAATGCTTTCTTCATGCCAAGAACTGTGCTTGGTGCTAGGTATAAAAGGTCATAGTCCTTAGCCTGGTTGGTTAGCTCAATTGGTTAGAGCGCGGTGTTGTAACACCAAGGTCAAAGGTTCGGATACCCACACCAGCAAGCCACCAAAAATAAATAAATTAAAAAAAGAGGTCACAGTCTTTTCCCTTGAGAAGTTCATAGGAGAGACATACAGCCCATAAATTATTATAATACAATGTGGTTAGTGCTATAATAAGGATTTTTCAGCACTTATCACTTTCCTGTGTTGGCTACTAGCTTTATTCCCTCAATAATTTTTTTTTTTTAGATTTTTAAAGTTTTTTTCATTCTAAAGTAATTTTTTTGTGCTGGCTGGTTAGCTCAGTTGGTTAGACTAATGTTATAACACCAAGGTCAAGGATTTGGATCCCCGTACTATCCAGCCACCAAAAAAAACCCCAAAAAACCCACCCAAACCCCCCAGAAAACAAAAAAATGAAGCAATTTTTTGGACTGTGGTATTTTCCCCAGGTTAGAAACAAAAATGAAAATGAAAACCAGAGCTGGCCTTGGCAGGAACGACGTGATGAAGTCCAGTCGATCTCCGAGAGCCTTCTACACCCAAGCACTCTTGTGTACATTATGTCACTTAAGCTCTGTAAAGTTGCAACCATTCCAACTTTACAGATAACACAATTGAGGTTCCGAGCAGGGAAGGAATTTGCCTAAAGTCGTACCTTTAATAAATGAGGTAGTTCAGTCAAATCTGGGTCTCTGATGGCAAACCAAGGGCCCTGTCTTCTGAGCAGCTCTGCCGTGTCACATGAATACCACTGTCCCTGAGGATTCCAAGCCTCAGCCTCCACGGTCACACCCATGAGCTCACCAGCAGAGGCAGGTGCAAAGAGCATGGGAACAGCACCAAGTACGGCGGGGCAAATAGAAGGAAGACTCACTGCTTGCTCTGGAAAAGCTCACTGATTAACTGGGAAGAGAGCTCTCCGTCTAAACATACGTGAACCATGCAGCAATCTTCATGTCATTCCAGACTGATGCTGTGGCTCAGAGGAGAACACAGTTCCCCCGCATTAAGAAGACTGGCTGAATAACGCCAAAGTCAAGAATTTAGATTCCCATACTGGCCAGCTGCCAAAAAAGAAAAAAAGAAAAAGAAAAGACTGGCTGGTTTGAAGGATGATGATGGTGTAGGAGGAGGGGGGTGCAGGGACAATGGGTCAGTGTGGTCAAGTGTAGGAAGGGCAGGTGTGGGCAGGTGACTCAATCTTGATGCGCTCAGGGGTTCATGTGGGAGATGAGGCACGAAGTGAAATTGGGGACACCTTATGAAGATGTTTGGGGCTCCATCCAGGAGACTGGAATTCCTTTGTTAAGTATGGAATTGTCTTTGAATAGGAAAGTGACATGAACTAGTCTGTGTTACACAAAGATGAAAGTCAATAGCACACAATAAAAATTTGACTGAGGGGACCATGGAGGCAGAGGGTTGGATGAGATGACCTCTGTGAACATCTCCATGAAAGAAGCAGACAGGCTGGACCAGATGGACAGGATGAGCTTGAGAGGTGCTGGGGACTTAGACTTGGCATGATTGGATCTAGCAGGTTTGCTGGAGTAAGGAGCGAGAAAAATGAGAGATGTCCAGACCAGGGTGAGTGGTTAGGCAGTCACCTAAGAGATAAGAGGCACACAAATGGGAACATTTGATGGGTGAAGGTTAGGAGTTCAGTTTTGATGTGTGGAGTTTGAATCCAGGTGAGACATGCATGTGGGATGTCTAAAAAGCAGTTGAAGTATATAGGCCGGAAGAAACAGCAAAAAATAATAAAAGAAAAAATATATATCTATAGGCTACAGATTAGGAGAAAAGCTGGAGCCAGAGACATAGATTTAGGAATCATCTCTAGAGATTGTCATTGAAGCAAGGGAGATCATTTGGCAAGAAAAGAAAACCAAGAAGCACATCTGTGGGGAAGATCTAATTTTAAGGACTGATTAGGGAAAGAAACTAAGGAAGAAAATGGAGAAACAGAGAGGTAGGTGAGTATCGGGTGGCACGGAAGCCAAGCAGAAAGAGATTTAAGAAGAAGGGGCAGTCAATAGTCCTTCTGTAAACTGCAGAAACTTGAGAGGATGAGGGCTGAAGAGGGCATTGAGTGTCATTATCAGGAACCTTCGAGATAATGGGTTTACTGAAGTGGAACAGTGAAGTGTGTTGGAGGCCAAGTTGCAAGTGTGTTGAAGAGGGACGAAAAAAAAAAAAAAAGAAAAGAAAAGAAAAGGGCCGGCCCGGTGGTGCACTGCTACAGTGTGCCGCTTGGGAAGCGCGGCGGCGCTCCCGCCGAGGGTTCGGATCCCACATACGGACAGGACCGGCCGCTCACTGGCTGAGCGAGGAGCGGGGGCAACACCGAGGGTTGCGATCCCGTTGCCGGTCACGAAAATAGACAAAAAGACAAAAAAAAAAAGAGGGACGAGAGGGGACTTACGTTAACACCTTCTCTTTCCTAAGAGCAGGTGGGACGTGGAGGAG
>NW_007727322.1:177639-181436 GCF_000696425.1 Galeopterus variegatus | reverse complement strand
AAAAAAAAAAAGAGGGACGAGAGGGGACTTACGTTAACACCTTCTCTTTCCTAAGAGCAGGTGGGACGTGGAGGAGAGTTGAGGCTGTCTAAATCCTTCCTACCTCATCAGCTGTGACAGCACAGAGCTTATGTTTGGCAATATCTGAGGACCCAGTTACGAGGAACTGAGACCAAGGTATAGGACCCAAAGGGCACGTACTTCCCTGTGATCGCAATAGCAGTTCCCAGCATTTCTAAGAGGAAGCAGCTGGTCATAATCGAGCAAGTCAAGTCCAAGTGAGGGGACAGCCTGGGCAGCTGGTCTTCAGAGTACAGCAGTGGGCAGTGATGATCCTGGCCCAAGAGGCCTTTCTGTAAGAAAGTGGACCCAGCACCACACTAGAGGTAATGGTTGGAACTCCAGGTTCTGGATAAAAAAACTGTCAAGCATAAGACAGACAAGGTACAGTCAGATAGAAAAAATAAATTTTGGAGCTCTAAGATAATTATAGCTAATAATATTATGTTGTATATTTCAAGATAGACAGAAAAGAGGATTTTAAATGTTATAACCACAAAAAAGGAGTGATAAATGTTTAGGTGACAGATACGCTAACTATTCTGATTGGATCATTATGCAATATATGCATGTATTGAAACAACAAACTATATCCTGCAAACGTACAATGAAAAAAAATTAATTAATTAAGAAAAAAAGAGTAAGATTGACAGCAGGGAGAAGCAGAGGCCCCCATCCCAGGAGGTGGGTCCGGGAATGTGGGAATTGGAGGTCGGTGGAGAATTCCACTGTGGGTCTAATTGGCAGCTGAAGAGTCTCTACGTACAGGAGCACGTGAGAGAGCACCCAGATCTGGGACACAGAGGTGGGAAAGGTGACGTGGGGACAGAGACGGGGCTGACGAAGTGTAACCACAGATGATGATTTACAGTTGAGTTAAAAAAGCTTAAGCCTCAGGGCAATGTGTTCACATGGTCATATGTTTTAGTAAAATGTTCAAAATTAAGATATTTTATCTGTAATTGGTTAAGACTGCTGTCCATTCCACTCATTCTGCCCTCTGTCACCTTTTTCCTTGTGTTGGCGGTACTGGAATGGCCATGGGAATTTTGGGATCCAGCTCAGGGAAGGTTTGCTAGTGGATACATTTAATCTGGGCTTAGCGGGATGTGTTTTGGGGTTCACAGTCACTTCCATGTCTATTCAAGCTTTTGCTGGTCCCCTGGATGCTGTGACGTGGAGGTGCAGGGCCAGAGGACTTACTGTGATACATGCGTGTCCCTCCACACACAGCCCCGGAGCATGAGCACAGTGGAGGAGAAAGATATCTTGAAATGCAGAGTCAACATTGAGTCTGTGGAAAATTCTTTCAAATTCTACAGCTCTTATAGGAGCAAAATTCAATAAAAGAGTTTTTAATGTAACAACAGCTCTAGAAATTAGAACTATCAACAATAAAAAACAAATGTCAGGGAGCCATGCTAGAGAAAAGAGGGATTCACCTTTCTTTCTCCGTATACATTATATTATAAAATCACTGTCATATAAAGAAGGGATCAAAGACAACACAGTAAAAAAATATAGGAAAAATCTATTATAGAGGGATGTTAGGCAGCAAATTGGTAAAAATATTGTATTATCTTTTCCAGATTTTTTTGGTCAGCTTTTCTGGATTTGTGAGCTTTTAAAAAATTGCTATTTGTTGTGATTTATTTTCTCATTTTGATTAAATATTTATTTTCATACCTAATTATAATTTTAGTTTTACATATTCTTTCTCCTTAAATTGTATAAACTTCTGACCCTATAAAACCTGAATCTACCCCTCTTAGATCCTTACATATTTATTTGATGATCGAAAGTTATCTCTGGGACCAGGAATATCATTGGTCATGAAAGGACCTTTGTGTGTCTAAACAAGAAAGAAAATCTAGATATTCAAATGTGTGGGCTGTTTTCTACTGTAACCTCTTTTCTTGATCCCACAGAGACAGGCAGGGTTATGATTCATCCCGCATAATAACGAGGCACTACTGAGAGTGAATTCTAAACACTTTAAGAGGCAATTATTTTGGAGCAAAAGTTCACTCTGCACAAGTGCACAAGAAATATTTGCTGATATGAGGAAATATGGTGTGTAAATATATAGTCTCCCCTGAAAAAGATAAGAACCTTTTTAATCTAAGGGAAGCTGGGTAGCCAGTGGATATAATCATAGTTCTAAGCCACCTTCTCCTCCCTTCTCATTATCCCTCTACCTCTAATTAACTGGCATCCTCTAGGGGAAAAGGTGGACCCTGACAATGGGCAGAAGAGATTATAACATGCATTCATGCACCAAATTTTTATCGAGTATCTATTGCAACTAGTATGACCTGTGTCAGCAGCTTGGGGGTGCAAATGTGAACACATCTCTTCTGTTTTTCCAATGAATAATTCAAGATCCCTATGCCTGACTGAGCAAGAAGTATATCTTCTTCCTCTTGAGGCATCTCTGATTTGTCTAAGGGCACAAGACATCTGCTCAGTCCACAATGCTAGGCTAGTCCTGGATCCACCAGGCAGAGAGAGCAGTAGCTGAACCAGTCTGCCACTGACATCACTTCTTTCCAGCCTGTTGACAACTGGTCCCGCTCACTCTGTGCTCATCCATTATGCCAAGGTTGCTTGCCCAGATCTCTCACCAGTGGTAGTGGGTGCCTCTACTTTGGACTCCAAGGTCAGAGCTCTTTTAATTCACACTTAGTGCATAGGTTTTATTCCAAAGCATGACCCTAATTCCAGGAAGTTGGAACTGGAGATGCTTCAGAGCATTAGCCACAATCCTGGGAACCTGCAATCCCCCAAGAGCGTAGGTCCTAAGGCAGTGAACCTCTGGGGATTTCCCTACCAGCATCTACTTCATGAGACAGTTTCTAATAATGTTGAACTTCAAAAAGAGAAGAATTGGGGTCTCAATGCATTTGCTGGCTCCAAAAGGGCCTTTGAAATGCTTTGCAGATGATGTATTCATTTCATCTCCTTTTACCCTCCCCCAGAAAACAACAGGCGAACAGCTCTGCAGGCTGGGGGCATTCAGTGATGTTGAGTCCATTAAGTCCTCTGGTTGGCAACCTATCACACTTATAAAAATGTTCAGTTCTGAATCCCCAGGCACCCATTATATCTGCTATATATAACCCAGGCTCTAGAGTTAAGGAAAAAGAATGCAATCTGGCCTTCAAGGAGCACAGGACCTATAAAGAAACAGTTTCAATGAAGTGTAACACATAAATATGCAGCTTGCAAGGTTTACGTGAAGTGCTAGGAAGCCACACACACACAAAAAGTGGTGCTTAATCAACCACGTGAGCAAGAGCTCAGAACTGTCCCTCCTAAGCAAGGGTAGCCCATTATCTTCAAACAAACGTGTGCCCCTCTACTCATTTCCTGAAGGCTCCTTGGACCCTGCGATAGTTTGGATGAGGTTTGTCCCTTCCAAAACTCATGTTGAAATTTGGTCTCCAGGGCCGGCCCCGTGGCGCACTTGGGAGAGTGCGGCGCTGGGAGCGCAGCGGTGCTCCCGCCACAGGATCGGATCCTATGTGGGCCTGGCCGGTGCACTCACTGGCTGAGCGTGGTGTGGGTGACACCAAGCCAAGGGTTGCGATCCCCTTACCGGTCACGAAAAAGACAAAAAAAAAAGTTTGCTCCCCAATGTAACCATGTGGAGAGATGGTTGGACCTTTAAGGGCTATTTGAGTCATGAGGTCTCTACCCTCATGAAGGGATTAATGCTGTTCTCATGGGAGTGAGTG
>NW_007727322.1:172012-177028 GCF_000696425.1 Galeopterus variegatus | reverse complement strand
TTTGAGTCATGAGGTCTCTACCCTCATGAAGGGATTAATGCTGTTCTCATGGGAGTGAGTGAGATCTTGTGGGAGGGGGCGAGTTATCTCCAGGGCAGGTCATTATGAGAGCAAGGTTGGCTGTCTTGGCTTTTTCTACCTTCTTCTCTGGCCGTGTGAAACCTTTTGCCGTGTTATGAAGCAGCACAAGGCCCATGCAGATGTTAGCACCATGCTCTTAGACTTCCCAGACTCCAGAGCCATGAGCCCAAATAAACTTCTTTCCTTTATACATTACCAAGTCTGTGGAATTCTGTTATAGCAACAGAAAATGAACTAAGACAGACCTTCATGATAGAGGGACCCACCCAGGGCTGGGGCTAGGGTGAGGGAAATTTTAAGGTGGCCTCCAAAGCCTCAGTCATCAAGATTAATATTTTAATATGATTTAAAAATTAAAAATAAAAATGGCAAACTGTGGCCCATGGGCCAGCTGCCTGATTTTATAAATAAAGTTTTATTGGAATCAACATCAGGATCAGGGTGAGGTGAATGAGAGTCATGAAAGTGCAGGTTTGAATCTTGTCTTTATTTAAAATTGTGATATTTTGTTCATCATAGGTTTTATTCACATTAATTTTGTTTTTTAAAAATTTTATATTAAAACATTATTAGTCTTGATTTCTTAGATTTTGGTGCCATTATAAATTTTGTGCCCAAGGTGAGGGCCTCATGTGCCTTACCCTGGTCTTGGTGCTGGGTCTACCCTGACCCATCTCTCAGGCATATTTTGTCTTGTCTGAGTCACTGATTGAACACAGCTGGGGCGGCTCTGG
Source organism: Galeopterus variegatus (assembly GCF_000696425.1). Lineage (NCBI taxonomy): Eukaryota > Metazoa > Chordata > Mammalia > Dermoptera > Cynocephalidae > Galeopterus > Galeopterus variegatus. The sequence goes on along the minus strand of NW_007727322.1, from coordinate 176,213 downwards.
GGCTCTTCAAAAGTTCAGGGAAAGATTCGTGTTATCTTTTTTTTTTTGGTGGCTGGCACAGAGATCTGAACCTGTGCCCTTGGTGTTATAAGGCTGTGCTCTAACCAACTGAGTGCTAATCAGTCAGCCCTTCATATTATCCTTTAATTCTAATACGCCATGACCTTTTTGAAGTGCCTTGGTATACTTGCAGAACCCCGCAGCATGGCACATTCTATAAGTGAAAAGAACAGGTCAGGAGGAGAGAAAATTACATCGGGTAGCTACTTTAGATTGGGAATTAGGGAAGACGTCTCTAAGGAAGGAGCATTTGAAATAATCTCGAAGTTAGAGAATAGTTACAGAAATAGCACAAAACTCTAGGATACTCTTCACCCAGATTCATGACACTTGTTTTCCTCCCAACTTCCTTTCTTCCCTCCACGCACATGCAAACATGCACGCATGTGCACACACCAGTTATTTTATTTTATTTTATTTTTATTTATTTATTTTTGTCTTTTTGGTGACCGGTAAGGGGATCGCAACCCTTGGTGTGGTGTCACCCGTCACTGTGCTCCCAGCGCCGCACTCTCCCGAGTGCGCCACGGGGTCGGCCCCACACCAGTTATTTTAAAAATAAATAAAAAGTTAAACACGAAAGAGAGTAGTTACTAGCACATTTTAGAATCGTCACAGGAAAAATCAAGTCAAGTGAAGAGATTGAAGGCTTAGGTGAGGCTGGCTGTTTAGCTCAGCTGGTTAGAATGTGGTGCTGATAACACCGAGGTCAAGGGTTCAGCTCCCATACAGGCCATCCACCAAAAAAAAAAAAAAGAGAGAGAGAGCACGAGATTGAAGGCTAAGCAGAGAGAGGCGATAAACAATGGTTTGGAGTCCCTGAATACATGAGAGGAGGTGGGGTTGCAGACCCACTTGGAGGGACTGGGTCTTGGGAGGAGAAGGGACTCTTCCTTCCCTGCAAGAGGAGTAAAAAGAGATGGACAGAGTGGCAGGTAGGTCCATGGATTTAGTGGTGGGGAAGTGAGGAAATTTTGGTCTGGTGGCTCCCATGTTACAAATTAGGACTAAGGCAAGATTATTTGGTCCCCAGTGTAACCACGTTGAAAGGTGGTAGGATCTTTCAGAGATGTTTGGGTCATGGGGGCTCCACACAGAGGGTGGAGGGAGATGTGGAGAAAGTAAGAAATTGTTTTTGTGGTGAGGAGGATAAAAATCACATTAGAAAAGCAGAATAACCAGCTGGCTGGGTAGCTCAGTTGGTTAGAGCATGGTGCTGATAACACCAAGGTCCGGGGTTCTATCCCTGCACCAGCCAGCTGCCAAAAAAAGAAAATCAGAGTAACCTTGTTGAGTGGTCTTGTTGCTTTGATGTTGGTGATCAAGAGTTTTTTTTTTAAATGGTGGCTGGCCAGTATGGGAATCTGAACCAACGACCTTGGTGTGACCTTGGTGTTATACGGCTGCGCTCTAACCAATGAAGCTAACCGCCCAGCCGTCAAAGATTTAAAGAGCTGCTAATCTGCAAAGTTGTGCCAGAGGCACAGTGCAAGATGAGAGCAAGTGAATTGCTGGATTCACGCAGGGTTGGATGTCACAGAGGTGCTGGGAGGCAGATGAGAGGACCTAAGAGAGAATGAACATCATGACGAGCCATGGTGTCTGAGCAGAGCGTCACCATCATGCCTGTATTTCTATAATTGGTGGCCTGATATTCTGGATCAGTGATTGGAGGCTAGTATACTGCAGGCTGGTGTGGGAATTCCTTTTGCAAATGCATGGTCTGGAGGAGGCTTCCCTGCCAACAGAAAGAGTTAATAGAAAATTTTCTCCTTTTTGAACCTTTGGAGGATGTTTGTATTTACATTTGGGATAAAAACAATATGATTCCAATTTTCATAAGCATATAATTATTTACGCCTTTCTTAAAAGAGCTTGGAATATTTCCCAGAGATGATATTGTTCATCTTTATCTACCAATGAGTGAAGAATGTGAATTGATAGTTTTAAAGTGTGCAAATTCAGCATTGAGATAACTTGCTTGATGTTACCAAGCCAAGCAGCTATAGAGATGGGAAAAGAACCCAGACTTTTTAGTTTCTATTTATCAGTCCATGTTTCCATGGAGAAAAATTCAGAGAACGCTAACCACAGATACTGCACCCACATTCTCCTCCTGAAGATACCTGTGGACCATGTTCATCGAGGTTTGCAAAGCTTTCAGAGAGCTAGGAATGACTTTGGTGGGGGCGTGAAAGACAGGATAATTTTAGTTCAGTTTTGGAAAGCCTCCCATCCGACATTGTGAGGATTTAAATTCAGTGTCAGTTTGGTGTTTTTTTGGTGGAGATTTTCTATAACACTGTGTCAACCTGATCTCCACACCTGCCTGTGCAGTCATCCTTCTTTACCCACTCTGTCATCTCTTTCCTCTCCACTATGCAAGTATGACCTAGCTCCTCCAAGAGACCCTCTTCCCAAAAGCTTTTCTCTGAAATTTGGCAATTTCTTTCTATATGTGCGACACTTAATTGCCCTCTATGCTCATTAAGGGCAAACATCTGTGCCCCTCCTAGGATATGGTTGGAAGTGGGATCCTCTTAGTGGTATGCTAAGAAATGTTTAACAACTAGCTTCCCAAAAGCTTTTCTCTGAAATTTGGCAATTTCTTTCTATATGTGCGACACTTAATTGCTTTCTGTGCTCATTAAGGGCAAACATCTGTGCCCCTCCTAGGATACGGTTGGAAGTGGGATCCTCTTAGTGGTATGCTAAGAAATGTTTAACAACTAGGTTTTTTGTTTTTTGTTTTCAAAGAGCCCTGATATGTAGGGTTTGCCAGTTTCCATGGTGTAAATGATTGGTCTGATCATTTACACAATTTACACCATGGAAATCGATCGGTCATTTACACCATCATCACAGGCAACCAACATGGCAACACTGTATTCTGAGTTGGGAAGGGAGGTGTATAATTGACTCCAGTGGGCCAGTGTGAGCTCCTTAGTTTCTCCTGGACTCTCTCATCTCTTGGACCCATAGCTGGTTTCTGCATCTCATCTGTTACCACTGACTCCAGGTGGGCTGTGTGGTTTTACCAGCTGAGGTTGACAAGATATCTACCTGAGTATTCTATGTAACACTGATATTTGTAGTCCACTACACATTCCTTATCCCTGTACTCAGTTCTCATTGTTCTACAGGAGTTAAAACTTTCTAACATGCTATATCATTTACTTATTCATTAGATTTATTGTTTTTTATCTGTCTCCCCAAATAAAATCAAAGTTCAGGAGGGTGGGGATATTTTTTCCTGTTTTGTTTAATGATTGTAGGGAAAGTGAAGATAAATGGTCAGGGTCCCTCAGGGGTTTGGAGTCTTGCTGAGTATTTGATGTAAATATGCACGTGCACCCAGGTGTTCTTTGGTTATTGACTAATGTAATTGTGCAGGTGCACCCAGGTGTTCCTGGGTTGTCTGACTTAAGTATAAAGGACAAGTGGCTCTGATCCACAGGCCCCCTGCCCCTGGGATGCCCCAGAGAGGTTGCTGTTGCTGGAGGCTGTTGCTACAAGCTGCTGTTGCTGCCAAGGCCCTTGGGATTCCCCAAGAGGCCACTGCCACTGTTGCTGAGGAAGCCAAGGACTGAGCTCCTGTCATCTGCCAATGGCTCCTGGGATCTTTCCCAATTACCTAGTGTGGACCTGTGTGTCAGGGGTCTGGTAACCCAACCCCAGGCATAGGGGTTCAAAGACCCCTCAAACCTGTTGTACAGACTGAGTCACAGACCCAGTCTGGTATGTGTGGGGTCTGTGATTCAGTCTGTACAATGGGTTTGAGGGGTCTGTGAACCCCTAGCCCTAGTTTTAGCCCTGACAATACAAACGGAAAACTTAGTGTAACTAAAATAATGAAACGTCTTGGCTTTAGTTATGAGTTGCCTAGCAATACAATGATGCACCCCAAATCCCCTGAACAGTGCTTTAAACAGTGTAGAGCTAGGGCTGGGTCTCTGGTGCTCACAGACCCCTCGAGCCCATTCACAAACCCTTCATACACAGGTCTATGAGCTAGGTAACCAGCAAAAATGTCCTTGGAGCCTTGGCGGAAGTAGGAATAGTCTTTATTCAGCACACACACAACACTATAAGCTAAGCAGTACAAAGAGAAACTCAAACTCCAAAACTCAACTGCTACCGG
>NW_007727322.1:170731-171276 GCF_000696425.1 Galeopterus variegatus | reverse complement strand
CAACACTATAAGCTAAGCAGTACAAAGAGAAACTCAAACTCCAAAACTCAACTGCTACCGGTAAAGTCCAAAGAGAAACTGAGCAGCTGCCAGCAGAGTAAACATGCTCTATTTTTCGACAGGAGCTCTCTGCGAGCCAGACTGCTTCACACACTGCAGAACACACAATAGCAGCAAACTAAAAAGGTACGTTTGTGCACATGTGCACTAACTCTACCCACACACAACTTGTTTACAAATAATTAAGAATGTGCTGCTCGACCTCCAAACAGACCTGAGCCAAGAGAGCCTGACAAAATTATCCTATTTTCCCCACAAACGGAGTAGCTGCTTAATAAATATCTGTTGAAAGAATGAATGAGAGACTATGGACTCCACTCTCTTCCCATCAGCACCTAGAATAGTGCAGATAGCTCACATTAAATAAATCCTTGCTGATTGATTGACTTTTGAGAGGTTGGAGAGGGAGTTGTTGACAACCAAAGTAGAAACAGACAGTTTCCATTAGACCCTGTGTGGGCTCTCACCGGATAAGCACATGATTC
>NW_007727322.1:169192-170454 GCF_000696425.1 Galeopterus variegatus | reverse complement strand
GTGTGATTAAAGCATTATCTGAACCCCCCAGGAGTGGGAGAAAGAATTCATTAAGGTCTCATCAATTTAGATTTGTTTTCAGGGAGCAAAAAATCAATCTGTCATCCTTAAAACTCGCTTGGGCTTGCACACCAAATGGTTCAATCCTGCAAAATCTGCCTGCTGCTGAACTGATTAAATCGAGTAATTGGGAATGCTGAATTTGTTTCACACACAGCCCCAGCAGAAAATCCGAGCTCATGCCTGGCCGGAAACCCGAGGGATGTGTCTCCTTTAGATGAGAGGTGTGGGGGATGAGTGATGCTCTCAGAATAGATGAATGAGTTTTGTCTTTAGGTTATTATACTTATTCTTTCTGATGCAACATTTATAGAAGGTCTCCTATTTGCTCAGTGGCTCCACATACCTATGGGAAAAATTATTACAGTTTTACAGATGAGAAAACCGAGACTGCTACTGAGCTCTAAAGTGCTTATATCCATTAACTATTGCTACATAACAACCTCACCGAAAGTGAGAGGCTTAAAACTACAACCATTTATTTGCTTCNTTGCTACATAACAACCTCACCGAAAGTGAGAGGCTTAAAACTACAACCATTTATTTGCTTCCCAATTGGCTTTTTAGCAATTTATGCTAGGACCAGATGAACAGTTCTTCTGTTCTTAATTGGACTCCCTTCTGCATTGTCCGTCGGCTGCAGAGATTCTGGCCATAGGCTGAGCTAACGGGGCAGCTAGGCTACGTGTTTTCATCCTCCAGCAGGCTCGCCCAAGTGTACTCACACGGCAGCAATGGTGTTCCGAAGAGTGGATCTCGTGATGCTTAGGCTCAGAACTGGCTCACAGTCACTCCCACTTCATTCTCCTGGCTAATGAGGTCACGAGACTAGTCCCTATTCAAGAGGAGAGGAGATAGGTTTCATCTCTTGATGGGAGTGGCTACAGAAGTAAATAACAAGGCACTTCACTCCAGCAAGGAGTGAAAAACCCAACAATCGATCATAGTGCTTGATGAGCTAAAGACTTTTGGGGTTGTCCTGTCTTATACTGGACTCCCCTTTTCTGAGTTGCTAAGGTATTTGTGGTTGTGACACCCCATTTGGTTAGCTGCATGTGAATTATGCAGCAATCGATGAAGGATTTGCTGACCATCCTGTCAGCTTCGAAAAGTCCTTCTTCTCCTCTACCCATTATCTCCCGACTGGCCACCAGCTTGCTTCCTAGCTGCCATGTGGTTATTTCTAAGAATAGTGGAGTTAT
>NW_007727322.1:166879-168060 GCF_000696425.1 Galeopterus variegatus | reverse complement strand
GACTGGCCACCAGCTTGCTTCCTAGCTGCCATGTGGTTATTTCTAAGAATAGTGGAGTTATGGGGAGTAGCTGCGGCTGTAGAGAGTCAGTGATCTGCTTATAGCATCTCCAGTCTATGACTTCTTCGTGTGAGTCTCCCATATCCCTTAGTCAACCTACAGTTCCAGTAGACTATTTCTATAGTGTATTCAGATTCTGCTGAGTTGACACAGGTTTAGGACATGCAACAGAAGAAGGAAAAAGTAATTTCAGAATTGCTGGTACGGAGAAATGAGAGTACGTGAACCAAACACCTTCTCTATTGTAGGAAGCTTTGGATATGGAGTCTGAACTGGATTTGAGTTTACAACTTACCTGCTATGTATTTTTGGGCAAGTTACCTAACTTCTTTAAACTTAGTTTTTTCGTTTATAAAAAGAGGGAAACAATATGCACCTCCACGGTTGTTGTCCAGAGTAAATGAAATAAGTACTTGTAATATTCTTGGCACATACTATTATGATAAAAGCACTTCGATTCTTTTTTTGGAGCACAACCTTATAACACCAGCGTCATGGGTTCGGTATCCCTGTACCAGCCAGCCACCAAAATAAATAAATAAAGGGTGGGGGAAGATGAGGCCCTCAGTGAGGAAGTGACGAGGCCACACTCAAGTGTCAGTGTCAGCTCAGACCGTGTGTCCTGGCTGACCTGTTCCAGGCTCTTCTGAGCTCGACCCCAATGACTGGTAACCCTCTGACCCTGGGTGCTCTGGGAACTGAGAGAAGAGAGAGGGAAGGAGGGAGGGAGAGAGGCTCAGCCAAGCCTTGGGTCCCCCCAACAGTACTAAGAGGAGGGGAAAGGAGGGAAAAGGCAGAGAGAGAGCCTGAGACAGAAAAGAGGGTGGCATTGAGCTCTGAGTCAGAAACGTCTGAATTTGAATCCTGATTCTCTGTCACCTACTTGCTAATGTCAGTGGTTCTCAAAAGGGGAGGGTGGATAATTATGCAAGAGGATAGATATGTTAATTTGTTTGACTATAGTAACTCTATCTCACTATGTGTAAGCATATCAAACATCATGCCATATACCTTAAATATATACAGTAAAAAAGTTTTTTTTTTTTTAACACACACACACAAAAAAGGAAGAAAAGAGGGTGAACCAAGAACACAAAAAAGAGTTGGAATCCGTACCACTT
>NW_007727322.1:159635-166272 GCF_000696425.1 Galeopterus variegatus | reverse complement strand
AAAAGGCAGAGAGAGAGCCTGAGACAGAAAAGAGGGTGGCATTGAGCTCTGAGTCAGAAACATCTGAATTTGAATCCTGATTCTCTGTCACCTACTTGCTAATGTCAGTGGTTCTCAAAAGGGGAGGGTGGATAATTATGCAAGAGAATAGATATGTTAATTTGCTTGACTATAGTAACTCTATCTCACTATGTGTAAGCATATCAAACATCATGCCATATACCTTAAATATATACAGTAAAAAAGTTTTTTTTTTAACACACACACAAAAAAAAGGAAGAAAAGAGGGTGAACCAAGAACACAAAAAAGAGTTGGAATCCGTACCACTTGGCGATTCATAGTTTGTTACAAAACACCTTCATATGTTATTTGAGCTTATTTTCTCCATTTTTTAGATGAGAAAACCGAAACTTGAAATGGTTAAGTGGCTTTACCAGGATCGCATAGCTAGTGAACAGCAAAGACTTAAACTCAATTTCCCCCCTGTACTCCTGGAGGGAGAGGTTGGAAAAGGGCCATGCACATTGCTTAGAAAGTCACTAACAGCGTCTCTGGCCACTTATAAAGGGCAGCTGTTTGTTTGTTGCCTATGTATGCATAACCTTTATTTGGTGACCATTATGGTCTAAAGGTGAGAGAAAAGTAAATAGGCAATTATAAACAGTGTGATGACTGTAACTTGGCAGAGTCTGCCTGGTCCTAGGAGAGTAAATTGGGGCAAACACCTAAACTAGTTTGGGGGCAGCCGGACAAACTTCCTGGAGGCAGGGTCATCTAAGCTGAGAGCTGAAGGACAAGCAGGAGATGGCCTTCCAGGTGAGGAGGTTTTATAAGAATGCACTCGAGGCAGAGGTTCAAGAAAGCAGTTTCTAGAAACTGAAAGTAATGTAAGGTTGGGAGTTGACTCTGGAGAGGAAAGCAAAGCTCATGCCCTGAATGGCTTTGCAGTTCAGCGAGAGCACTGGCCGTCGTCAGCCTGGGGGCAGTGCAGAACCCCAGGGAAATCACCTCATTCAGTGCACATCTTGGACATTCACTCCTGCTGCAGAGTGAAAAATGGATTGGCCAGGAGCAGGACCAGAGGCAGAGAGACGAGGTAAGCTTTGCTGAAATCCAGGAAGAAACACATAATCAGCTCTGACAGCTGTAACAAAGTAGCACAGACCAGGTGGCTTAAACAACCAACATTTGTTTTCTGCAGCTCTAGAGGCTGGAAAGTCCAAGATCAAGGCACCTGCAGATTCAGTGTCTGCTGGGAGCCCGCTTCCTTGTTCACCAGCTGCTGTCTTCTTGCTGTGTCCTCACCTGGCTGAAAGAGAGCCACAGAGCCCTCAGGGGTCTCTTTTATCAGGGCACTAATCCCATTCATGAGGGCTCCACCCCATGATTCACCTTCCAAAGGCCCACCTCCTAATACCATCGCATTGGGGGTTCGGATTTCAACATGAATTTGGGAATGGAAAACAAACATTCAGTCCATAACAAGACACTAAAGGGATGGAATCAGGGATGTAAAAAGGTGAAGTGATCAGAGAGGGATTAATATGGCACAACAGCTAGAACCTGCTGATTTCTTGGATAATGGGGAGCAGGGAAATGAGAGCATAAAGGTCCCCTTTGCTGAGGGAGGGAAGGCAGGTTTAGAGTCAGACAGAGAGGTCCAGGGAGACAAGTTCAAGTTGAGATGTGCCTTGGATTGAGTTATCCCCCCTGTTTTAGTCTGTTTTGTGTTACTATAACAGAAATACCTGAGACTGGGTGATTTATAAAGAAGAGAGGTTTATTTGGCTTATGATTCTGGGACAGCTGCATCTGGCATGGGCCTCACGCTGTTTCTACTTATGGTGGAAAAGTGGCAGGCAGCCGGCAGGTACAAGCAGATCACATGGCGAGAGGATGCAAGAGAGAGAGAGAAGGCACCAGGGTCTTTTTAAGCAATGAGCTCTCGTGGGAACTAATAGAGCGAGAACTCACTCATTAATCCCCCCTCCCTCAGGGAGAGCATTAATCCATTCATGAGGGATCCGCCCCCATGACTCAATCAGTTTCCAACTCTGCCATATTGGAGATCAAATTTCCATATGACTATTGGAGGGGACAACACATCCAAACTCCATCACCCCCAAAACTTGACCCCACTGTGGCTGTTAAGAGGGCGGGAAATCCTATTATGGTAATTGAAAGGGGGGGCCTTGAAGAGGTGATTAGATTGTAGGACCATGCCCTAGTAAATGAATTAATAATGGTGGTCAAGGGTGTGGTTCTGAGGGCTTTAAAAGGAAAGCATGTGAGAGTCTCTCTATCTCTGCTCTGCCATTTTCTGCCATTTGAGACGCCTGCATTGTGGTAAAGCCATGACCAGAGAAGACTCTCAGCAGATGTGTTCCCTGGACTTTGGACTTCTTGGCCTGTGAAACTGTAACCAATAAGTTTTGTTTTCTTACAAATTAGCCAGTTCTATGTATTTTGTTATAAGCAACAGAAATGGACTAATACAGGATGTAATTATACCAAACAATATTTTCTTCTTTTTTTAAAGATCAAAACCAGGCTTGTTGTATTTATGCACAGAACAACTTATTTTCAATACTCAGATATGGACTAGGTACCTGATGATACAAGACGCGTTTGCTTCCAAGGTGGTCACTGTATAAATTAAGATTGTAATTACGAGGGCACAAAACATTTTCTCCTAGACTCTTCAGGACTACTTCCTTCTGCCACTGGACAGGATCACCAGGCCCCCAGGACTCTGGGCTTGGGGCAGGCAGAAGAACAGCCCTACAGGCAGCCGGGGACACCATCTTGTGTGGGGACACCAGTGCATCACCAGCTGGCTGTTTCCTACAACATTCACGCTCATTCCTTTTCATTTCTAACTTCTTCGAATTAGAAAAATGGTTTTTAGGTAAACAGTGCTGTTTCAATCACTGACAACATATAAGTTTTTAATAACACTCTTGAGCCAAATGCAACGCTTTACCCAGAGGACTCAGGGTGGCCCTGGTGCGAAAGGCTGTGTCCTAGGAGGCCCTGAAACTACCATCAGCTTCTTGTCTTCCTCATGTGCCCTCCTTACCAAGTTCCATCTTGTCTCAGGGCTTGCTCTGGGAACCTCAGAGCTGAGAGTATGCCCCCCAGCTATATTGGGACCGTGTCCACCAACTCCTCTGTAAGCCTTTTCCACTTGGGAAATCAAATGACTACTGTGGCTATGTTATTTCTTCCTCCACCTGCTTCCGTCTAAAATGACTGTTCTATGGGAAACAGAATCACACACTCCTGGGGGACTCGGCCCGAGCCCAGCTCCCGGGGGGGCCTAGCAGAAGGGAGTATCCCCAAGCCACAGAGGCAGGGCCTGGCCAGGGCTGTGAGAAGATACACCCAGTGTACCCTAAGGGGAAGCGTGGACAGAAGGGTCTGCGAGTGACAGGCACAGCACCAAACAATATTTTCTCAACACTTACTGTGGGCCATGTGCTCTACATATATCGTGTCATTTAATCCTCCTGCAGTGGATTGAATTATGTCCTCCCCAAACTCACTGAAGCTTGAATTGTGTCCCCCAATTTTTATGTATTAGAAACTTGGCCCCCACTGTGACTGTTAAGAAGGTGGGAAATCCTATTATGGTAATTGAAAGGTGGAGCCTTGAAGAGGTGATTGGATTGTAGGACTGTGCTGTAGTGAATGGATTAAAAATGGTGGTCAGGGGTGTGGTTCTGAGAGCTTTAAAAGAAGAGGGAAGAGAGTCTCTCTCTCTCTGCTCTCTCTCTGCTTCCACCATCTTGCGATGTGAGACCCCTGGGTCACTGTCACCACCACCAGATGGACTTTGGACTTCCCAGCCTCAGAAACTGTAAGCGATAAATTTCATTTTCTTTATAAATCACCCAATTCCATGTATTCTGTTATAAGACACAAACGGACTAATACATCTACCAATGATAACTCACATTTACTGAGCCCTACTACTGGTGCTGGAGGTAGGGGGCCTGATAGTTGGTCCCAACCCACCCTGTTCTCTAACCAGGTTCTTGACTCCATCACAGGAAGGAATTAAAGGGCAGAGTCACAGTAGACAGTGAGACCAAGTTTAATAGAATAGATAAGAAGAAATACAGGTTCCACAGAGAGAGTGTGGCCTAGCTCCAGAGACTGAGCAGGGCCCACACCAAGTTTAACACAAAAGTAAGAAAAACACACTTAAAGCTCAGTGCAGAGTGCAGGCTGGCTCAACAGAGTGAGCAGCCGCTTGCTTAAAGTAAGTTTGGTACAAAATAAAGCAGACACACCTCAACCAGGGAAACGTGGGTTGGCCCAGGAAAGTGAGCAGCAGCCCTGCCTTCTGCTGGGATTTGGCTTTTATAGTTTCTCTATCTAATGAATATTCAATTAAAGGGGTGGTTCCCAGTTATGTAACATGGTCTTGCACATGCTCAGTTGGTTCTCTTTTGGAGCGTGTGCATTGGTCAAATCCTATCAAATGCACCAGACATGTTCAAGAATATTCTGTGCTCTCTAGTAGACATGTTCAAGAATATTCTGTGCTCAACTATCAGGGTTATTTAACCCTTTTCCACTGAGCATGCCTAGACATTGGATCTGCATAAACCAGCCCCTTGTGGTCTCATTTTCCCTTGTTGGTTCCCCAAATAGGTCTAACTAACAACAGTAGCTTTCCTCTAGGGGAGAGCCTAGAGGAGGGGCCTGAGACCTCAGAGAGTGGCTTAAAACCCAGAGGTGTGTCCTGAAACCTGAGCCTAGAAAAACTGAGCACCTCCTATCTCACTATTACCTGCCAGCACCATGCCAAGAACTTTACAGGAATTGACTTATTCACTCAGTTACTGTATGCACCAGGCTCTCATGATCCCCCATTTTACAGATAAGGAAACTGAGGTTCGCAGAGATTATGTATCCAAGCCTCACAGCTAATAAGTTGCATAGCCAAGATTAGAACCAAACAGTTTGTGCTAGAACCCTTACCTTTAATCCCTTACTCTATTGCCTTCATGTTGAATGTTCAGGGCTCGTGGGATCTCTAGGACAACATGTCTCATGGGTAGTGGGAGTTCTAAGACTGAAACTCAGGAAAGAAATAAGAGCTGGGAATATAGACTTGTGATTGATCAGCTTATGGATGGAATTTAAAGCTATGGGAGTGAATGAGCTGTGCAGATGAAGAAGAAAAGTGGGTTATGGTCAAAACCCTGAGGAATCCCAACATCCACAGGCCAATGGAAAGGAGCCTTCCAGCAGCAGGGGTTGGAAAACGTGAAGACATGGAAACCTATGGAGGGGAGCCTGATTAGGGGCCTGTGGCCCCCTGTGTCAATGCTGCAGGGACCTTCAATATGAGGAGTGAGAGAAGGTGGCTTCAGCACCATGGCAGTGACCTGGGCAAGAGCCATTTTAGTGGGGTGCTGAGTGGGTTTCAGAAATCAAAGGACTAAGGAATGGAGAGAGCACATGTAGACCATTCCACCACTCTTGCAAAATTTTTAAGTACAAAGAACACCAGTGTGTTAACCCAAGGAGGATGTGGATAGAAGGGGATCCTTTTTCTTTAGGATGGAATAGACTTGAGCATGTCCAAATGCTGGAGGGAAGGAGTCAATACCGGGAGGCTGAGGACCCAGCAAAGAAGGAAGATTAGATCAGAGGTGCATGAGGCCTGCAGGTGGCGGTCCAGGGGGAGGGAGAAGTGGTAGGATTGGAGTTCAGGTTCTTTTTTTTTTAAACACCTATTCCTCGAGTGTCTGTTCCCTGGAGGGCTGGGTCTTAGATGAGCCACCTCCTCACCTTGTCCACTGTGACTGAAGGGGAAGAGTGAGGGACAGGATTATGTGCAAAGGTTTTAGATGGAGGCATAGGAAGATGAAGGGCCTGTCCCAGGTCTAAGATGTGAGAAACAGAGGATGACCGTGATCGTGGGTTTGAAGGAGGCCTGCAGAGAATGTGTAATGCTTGAAACAGCTGCTGTGGAGGCTGGTGACTTGGAAACAAGGACCCCCGTGCTGTGTTGATGGTCTGCTGCAGGCTGGAGGCTGCGTGGCAGCATCTGCTTGCACCTGTGTGCAGTTGCCTCTCCCGGGGATCGGGGATCGCCATCTGTGTGATGGGGACCAGGTGGACGGCAGCTGGAATCAAAGCCCCTGCCCCTGCCCCAGGGGCAGAAAGGATGACAGAGGAAGGAGGGTATTGGCAAGAGAGTAGTTGGTCAAGGGTGTTGCAACACCAAGGTCAAGTGTTTGGATCCCCCTACTGAAAATAATAATAATAAAAAAATAGTAAAGGAGAGTAGTTGAGCCGTTGGGCCCTATGAGGTATAGATTGTATTCAGAAGGAAGTGAAAATGGCAAAGGGCCGATAAAGAGAAAATAGAAATTTTGAGGGATCAAAAACCTCAGTGAATCAAAGAACACATATTAAGAGCACTATGGTAGCTTCAAATATGTCCACAGATTCTTTGGCACACCCTTGAAAATGTGGAGCTTAATTGCTCCGTCCTTGAGAGACTGCTGGGCTTGGGGCTTCCATTCTAACATGGAAAAAAGTAGAAGCAACTGGGTTGTAAAAGGCGCCATGCCGGGCCGGCCCGGTGGCGCACTGGATAGTGCGCCGCTTGGGAAG
>NW_007727322.1:140286-158656 GCF_000696425.1 Galeopterus variegatus | reverse complement strand
AAAAAAAAAAAAAAAAAAAAAAAGCGCCATGCCTCCAGCTGGCTGTCTCATGGATCACTTGCTCAGGGGGGACTTTGTGGCCATGTTTTAATCCATTTTGTGTTGCTATAACAGAAACACTTAAGACAGGTAATTTATAAAGGAAAGAGGTTTATTTGGCTTACGATTCTGGGACAGCTGCATCTGGCACGGGCCTCAGGCTGCTTCTACTCATGGCTGAAAGTGGCAGGCAGCCGGAGGGTACAAGTAGATCACATGGCGAGAGTAAGCAAGAGAGAGGGAGAGAGGAGGTGCCAGGGTCTTTTTAAGCAACAAGCTCTTGCGGGAACTAATAGAGTGAGAACTCACTCATTAACCCTCCCTCCCCCGGGGAGAGCATTAATCCATTCATGAGGGATCCGCCCCCATGACTCAATCAGTTTCCGACACTGCCACATTGGAGATCAAATTTCCACATTAGTTTTGGAGGGAACAACACATCCAAACTCCATCAGGCCATGTCTTGAAGATACTCAAGAATCCCTGTGGAGCGGTGCATGTGGTGAGAAACAGAGGCCTCCTGCTGACAGCCAGCACTAACTTGTCAGGGAGTTCCTGAGGAGGGGACCCTTCAGCTCTGGTGGGCATCTTGGCTGCACCCACGAGAGACGTGGAACCAGAACCACCCAGCCAAGACACTCCTGGATTCCTGACACTCAGAAACTGTGCAAATTCATACACTTTTGTTGTTTCAAGCTGCTAAGGTTTGGAGTAATTGGTTTTGCAGCTATAGGCAAAAATACATGCACCCAAAAAAAAAAAAAAAAGTGGAGAACGTCAACGAATAGTGGAATGCTTGAATTTCAGATTTCAGAGGCTGAACAGGTGTGGGTTTATGACAATAGATGTCTGAAGAGAACCGGAAGAGAGGACACTGAGGCAGAGAACTTCAAGAACTGAGATGCTGGCCAGGTTGTCTGAATATACAGGGAAGTTACCCACCCAAAGCAGAACTCGGCTCAAAGGAAAAGACTATGCGCGAGGTCTTCACTGTGGAGGATAGAACGGGCTGCAGTTGGGGCAGATGGTAGGAGCAGGAGTCTTTACACAAAAGTGAGGGGGTAATTAATGACTGGAAAGCAACACAAGCTAGTGAGGAGGACCACAGTCCCCCTCCAGACTCCAGGTCCTCATGGGATGGTAGGAGGGGCAGGTCCCCTTGAGAGAGACTCAGAAGACAGCTTGGCTTAACTGCAAGCCAGGAGCTGGAATCCACTAAAAATGCAGAGACAGCTGCAATGTATATAACCCTGGAGACGGGATGCCTGATGGTGCAGTGAAAAGTTTGGGGAAAAGGGAGTTCAGGGGTGTGTGTGTGTGAGTGTGTGCGAAGGAGGAATGTGGTGAATTTAACCTGCAGCACACTGAAGAGGATTCAGGCAAGGTCAATTGACTGCTGACGAGTTTTCCAGAGTATCCCTGCAGTCCCTGTCACAAGCACTAATTCAATTTATCAGCAGTTCACGCCTATAATGTGCACATTACTGAGGTCACACAAACACGGAGGCCCTGCATGTTAAACATGGCATTTTGGGGTCACATGCATTCAAGACACAGATTATTTTCCCAGCCAAGAGTAAACTCGAAGTTTATTTATTTTCCTCTTATAAAATACTATTCATGCAAAAGTCTGATTTAGTTTTCACATTGTTTGAAAGAATGTAAGTAGAAAACAGACCTCTAAAGGCAATTTTTCAATCCTACACAGGGAGATAATAAATATTTGTTGCTGCATGGTTGATGTCTCTTTTTCTTTTTGGTGGGGAGGTTCTTTTTATTTCATTTTGTAAAACATTAAAAATCACATTTTTTTTATTCCTGGAGGTATCCTGGAATAATCCAGGAAAATAATTTAGTGTTTGAGATTTATTCAGGTTTTGTAGAACAAGTAAATGTTGCTTAAATGTACAAATATGTGCATATGTAACAGGACTATTCTTCTTGAGTTGGAGTTATAAGGATGGTAATTTGAAGTCATTTAAAGAATGAATATGCACATACAATATATAACAACATACTTTGCTTAAAGACTAGGAAAAACAAAAACTTGAAGTTTCCCTAGGTGTCAAATGACAGTTCTGAAGTGAGCAGACCTGAGGCGTCGGGCAGGGGAGGTTCCTGAGTGCTCATGGAACATGCAGCAATGAGCCAGACTGAAGAGTCCATTGAGTGTCTTCTGAAGCCAGAACAATGTGGCATTCTTGGCTCTATGACATCATTTTTTAAAAATAGCTGCTTTCAGCAACAGATATCAGTTTATAATGAAAACGTTTTTTCATTTCTTTTGGGAAGAGGGAGGGGACGTTGGGGGGCAGTTAACCAGTGACTAAGTGAGGTAAATGTTCTGATTGTCCCCAGTCTCCATGTAAATAGAAATGTAACTGGCACCAAGCTGCAAGGTCACGTGGACATTCGCTCATAGAAATATGAAGCAAATAGTCGCTTCCATTGTTCAGCTTTATGACTAGTAAGTCATTAACATCATGAATTTTATTATTAGCAGACTTTTAATAGATTAGAAACAAACAGCAATTACAAGACAAAGGTCTCCATGGATGCTTCCGGGATGACTTTGATGAGGCTGAGGAAGGTGTCGTCCCTACACGTGACAGGGGGCAGGGCTGTAATGTCACAGATGCATAGAGGGGAGGAGGGTGCTGGCGCCCACCCTGGGCTGGCCTCCGCTGTCAGCAGATGGTGCCCCCCAGACCCCCACTGTGTCACACAGTTTTCTACCACTTGGTATGCAAAATCTCCCTGCCTTCAGAGTCACGGAGAAGTCTTGTTGCCCGGGTGTGCTGAGAAGGGTTTAACAGCCGGCTCTGGGGGAAGTTTCTGTGGTTTCAATGCTCGCACACCACGGCCCGGAATGCCAGGTAACCTCCCCTCCCCCACATCTCAGGCCTGCTCACTTCAAAACTGTCATTTGACACCTAAGGAAACTTCTTCAAGTTTTTGTTTTTCATACCCCTTAAGTAACATATGTTTTTATATATTATATATGCATATTCATCCTTTACAGGACTTCAAATTACCATCTTTATAACTCCAACTCAGAGGAATATTCCTGTTACATAAGCACATATTTGTACATCTAAGTAACATTTACTTGTTCTACAAAACCTGAATAAATCTCAAATACTAAATTATTTTCCTGGATTATTATTTAAGGATACCCCCAGGAACTTAAAAAATGTGGCTTTTAATGTTTTGCAAAAAGAAATAAAAAGAATAACCTCCCCACCAAAAAAAAGAGAGACATGAACGATATAGCAACAAATATTTATTATCTCCCTGTATAGGACAGGAAAATTGCCTTTAGAGGTCTGTTTTCTTTTCCAACAAATATTTATTATCTCCCTGTATAGGACAGGAAAATTGCCTTTAGAGGTCTGTTTTCTATTTATATTCCTTCAAACAATGTGAAAACTAAATCAGACTTCGGAAGAATAGTATTTTATAGGAGAAAAATAAACTTTGAGTTTACTTCCCGGCTCTGACTCTGAACGTGGACTTGGGAAGCGTCTGCGGCCATCCCTATATAGGATCCGAACCCATGGCCTTGGTGTTATCATCACCGCACTCTACCGAGTGAGCCACGGGCCGGCCCTAGAGGTCTGTTTTCTATTTATATTCCTTCAAACAATGTGAAAACTAAATCAGACTTTGGAAGAATAGTATTTTATAGGAGAAAAATAAACTTTGAGTTTACTTCCCGGCTCTGACTCTGAACGTTGACTTGGGAAACGTCTGCAGGGCATCAGTTTTGTGCTGCTGCACAGTCCGACGATTCGTGCAGAGAGCATCACTGCGCACCAGCGTGGCAACAGTCCATTACCTATAAATGTAGCAATAAATGTGCTGTGAAGAAATTTTCTGTAACCAATTCCAGTAATAATTGGATTAGATACTTATTTAGTGTGGATTTCAATAAAGCAGCCATGTTAACTTCATGTTCAAGCGAACAAGACTGCTTCGCAGAGATCAAATTAAACTGCATTAAATGGGCGTCAAAGATGGCCTGCTGGCAGAGTTTTGGTTAAGCATGGGGTCAGATCATCTTGAACTAGCAAACAAAGCTCTGACATTATTAATGCCATTGTGTATACCATACTACACAAATAGGGGTTTTCTGCCTTACTGTTATGGAAGTCAAAACATAGACCAGTTAAATAAGCAGCTGGGGCTTCCAGTCAAGACAGTGGAATAGACAGTCCCCAGCTTCACTCTCTCCCACAAATCAATGAATTTACAACTATAAGAAAGCAACGACAGCCAAGCTGGGGCCACTAGAGCTCAGGGGAAGAGGAGAGACCTACACAGTGCATGAAGGTGGGAGAAACCATGATGAGAGAAAGAAAGGACTGCTCTGACCCTTTTGAGCCCTGGCTGCATCCAGGCTGGAGCTGCTGAGCACATGGAGCAGGAGCCGGCAAAAGTCACTGCTGTGCCCTTCAGATGGAGTTGCTTAGAGGCGGCAGGGGAGAAGAGGGCCTTGGTGGCACCCAGGCAAGCAAGACCACTAATAGGGTTCTGGTGGACCCATACAGGAGCAAGGAGCCAGAACAACTGAAAAACAGGAGCCACTCAGAGGCCAGTGAGTCATCACAAGGGACCAGCACAGGGCCCATCCCATGGAAAGTGTTTGGAGCACAGGTGGTGTGGGAGATGGGCCCACCGGGAGAACAATGGGGCACAGCAAGGACAGCTGATCTGCCCCCCAGTCAGCGAAGGACCACTCAGAGGAAACTGGTCAGTAACATAGAACTGCATGGGGTGTAGTTTGATGAAAAGACTCAGGTCTAGACCGGAGTTTCTACACAGCCCAGGTGCACTGGATTTCACTAGACCCAAAGTACCTATAAAGTCAACCATTAAAACCTGAGCTTCACAAAAAGCCTTCCCCAGGGAATGAGCAGCAAAGCAGCAATTTAGCTCAACCACAGGGCTCCAGTGCTGGTCTCCACAGGAAGTTCCCCCATTTTAGAAGTCGGCAAAGGACAACAAAATAGTTCCAGTGCAGAGTTTGAGTGGTGGGAACAGCAAATAATCCAACACAGAACTGAAAGAAAAAACAAAGTACCCACAACCAGAGACAAAGTTTGATATTAACTAGTAAAGGTCTCACATCACCAAAGAACACCTATAACACCTAGAAGGACCAGAAGTCCCCTGGGCTACCAAGCCAAGCCCCCAACACCCGCAACCAGTCCTGAAGGTGGGAGCTGAGGGCTTCGGCCATGGCCCCAGACATGTGCACTCAGCCCAGTGACAACCACTGAGCTGCCGCAAGAAGGGCCCTGGGTTCCCGAGCTAGGGTGGTGGGGAGCAAGGGCTTTTGCCACACACCCCTGACATCTGCACCCAGCCCAGCAATAAGCAAGACACTGGGGAAGCCCCCTTGTCTCCCCTGTGGTAATGAGGGGGAAGCCATGGGCCTCGATCCCGCCCCTCCTCCTTCCTTCTTCTTCCATCCCATTTCCTTCCCCTTTCCCCTCTCCCCCTCCCCCACATCTGCTCCGCAACATCATAGAATGTAAAAAAAATAATAATATTAATAAAAAATAAAATAAAAAATAAACCCCCCAAATATAAATAAATAAACAAACAGCTGGACCTGAGGCTACAGGGTCTTATTTTATTTTATTTTTTGTCTTTTTCCGTGTCCGGCAACGGATCACAACCCTCAGTGTTGCCCCCGTACCGGACCCGGGACCGGCAACGGGATTGCAACCCTCGGTGTTGCTCCCGCGCCTCGCTCAGCCAGTGAGCGGGAACCGGTCTGTATGTGGGATCCGAACCCTCGGGCGGGAGCGCCGCCACGCTTCCCAAGCGGCGCACTTATCCAGTGCGCCACCAGGCTGGCCCACAGGGTCTTATTTTAAACATAGCATATGTGAGTTAACTTAGAAACACAATCTATCATATTAAACTGATAATCTTAATTAAAATATTATTGGTGTTGTATTTTGGTTTGGACTTAATGTATACATTTGCTTTGGTTTTATAGTTATGTAAGAGGTATAAGGAATGTGTCTCCTTTGTTAACAGTGCAAATTCCAATTTCTATCTCATCGTTCATTTGAAAGTTTTTGATTTTCATTTTTTCTGTGCCTTGAGAACTGGGATTTTGACACTTGGCTAAGACGATTTGTGGACTTCCAGTGCACTGTTCATTTGTTCTTTTGAATGCCTTCTGTCCCTCGTGCTCACATGTCACCGCCAAAGGCAGTGGTTTTCAGTAGTATATCGTGAGTGTGTAGATAAAGCACTCAGAAATGCATTTAGGCTGCAAGCAACAGAGAACCCAATACCCAGCTAGCTACCAGGGAGTTTGGGAAGGCAAGTATTTTTAGTTGCGGGCAATGCTAGCTTAAAAAAGTCAGGGCGTTGCTGGTAAGGAAGGTAGAGAGAGATGCTGGGTAGGAAACTAGCAGAATCAGCTGAAGTCAATGAGCGAAAAAAGGTGCAAGCCATTCCTACATTTCTCTCTCGTCATTCCCTCCTTCCCACTTTCTCTCCCTGGCACCTTCAAGAGAGTGGTGTGCTGATAAGTGTTTAACATTTGGCTTTCTCGGAAAAAAGCTCTGGGTTATAGTGTTTGCTAATCTCCATGGTGTGAATATTCCCACTATGGTGGGCTTTAAGCTACCCACGTAATGTCATTGAGCATGGTGTTGGGATGATATTTTCACCAGACAGGTGCAATAGGAGTGAATAACCTCAAGAGCACACATAGTAGCAAAACGTTGTCAGCTGAATTTGTCAGGGCTGCCACAACAAAGTCCCACAGACCGGGTGGCCTAAATAACAGACATTTATTTTTTTGCAGTCCTGGAGGCTAAGAGCCTGGATCAAGGTGTGGCAGGGCTGGTTCTCTGAGGCCTCCCTCCTTGTCTTGCAGACGGCCGCCTTCTTGCTGCCTCTTCCTCTGGTCGTACCTCTGTGCACGTGCACCCCTGTCCCCTCTCTATGTGTCCTAATCTCCTCTTCTCATAAGGACACCAGTCAGTTTGGATTAAGCCTCATCCTAATGACCTCATTTTACCTTAATCACCTCTTTACAGGCCCCATCTCCAAATACAGTCACATTTTGAGGTACTGCGGGTTAGGGCTTCAATATAGGAATTTTGGAGAGGAACAGTTCAGCCCAGAACAAATGTTGTAAAGTAACTAATAAGTAATGAATTTTGAGTATTTTCTTTGTTTTTAATATTTATTTATGAGTTTATAGAATTTAAGTTTTTTTCCCTTTTTCTGTTTTTTTATCTTTTTGTTTATTTATTTATTATAGAATTTAAGTTTTAATAACATCTGTGTTTAGAAGTTGACTTAAAAAATTCCTGAAGATTTAAAAATTGGCTCTCATGAGCTGGTATGAACAGATTCCAGTGTTACTTTAAAAGAAAGTAAACATTTCCAAACCAGAGGTTGAGAAAAAGAAAGAAAGAGAGAAAGAGAGAAAGAAAGAAAGAAAAGTGCAGGCAACCCCCCTTACTCAACCTGAAAAACACAGAGTACCATACGCCAGAGCATCGATTTTCTTGAGGGTCTTTTTCTGACTCCAGGATTAGTCCAGCTCTAATATTCTTTCATTCTGTAAAAGACCTTAATAATAACTAGCAGTTTCGTGATGCTTTTCAATTTAAAAAAATTTCACCTTATTCCACACCGTATTTAGAAAGTCTTTATTGCATGTCTGCTATGGACTGAATATTTGTGTCCCTCCAAAAGAGGTTGAATCCCTCATGTGATGCTATTAGGGGGTGGGGCCTTTGGGAGGTGCTTCGGTCATGAGGGTGGGGCCTTCATGATAAGGTTGGTGCCCTTTTAAGAACAGAGCAGAAAGAGCCATCTTCCTCTTTCCTTGCTCCCTGCCACATGAGGACACAGCAAGAAGATGGCCATCTGGAAACCAGGAAGAAGGACCCTCACCAAGAACACTGATCTAGGACTTCTAACCTCCAGAACTGTGAGAAATAGTTGGTTTTTGTTTAAGCCACCCAGTCTATGGCATTTTTGCTACAGCAGCCTGAGCTAAGATAGTGCCCGTCAGGTGTAAAGCACTGTGCTGGGAAACCAGGTCACAGAGATGACAAGACAGACACGGCCCCTCCCCTTGTGGAGCTTGTATCTCTCAGGGGAGATGGATATTGAACAGTCATTTAAATATTAATTATAGCAGTTCTAAATGCCAGCAGGAACACGTACAGCACACAGTGGGGGCATTTAATAGGAGGAGCCCACCTCGTCTGGGAGACCAGAGAAGACTTATCTTGGGAAATACAATTTAACCTGTATTTTGGACTGGATTGTGTCCTCCCCCCACCCCCAAATTCAAGTATTGAAGTCCTGACTCCTGGTATCTTAAAATACTACTGTATTTGAAGACAGGGCCTTTAAAGAGGTGATTACGTTAAAGTGAGGCTGGTAGGGTGGGCCCTGATCCAAGCTGACTGTTGTCCATATAAGAACAAGAAATTTTGCCACACAAGAGAGACATCAGGGATACCCATGTGGTGAGGGGGGACCATGTGAAGACCCAGGGAGAAGGAAGCTTCTACAAACCGAGGACAGAGGTCTCTCGAGAGACCAACCCTGTCACAGCTGGGTCTTGGACTTCCAGCCTCTAGAACAATGAGAAAATAAATGACTGTGGTTGAAGCCACCCTGTCTGTGGGACCTTGTCTGGCAGCCCAGCCGGGGCGCTGGCAGTGAGCAGTAGCTGGTCAGACTAAAGGGGGTCGGAGGCCTTTCTAAGCCGAGGGGAGAGCATCTGGGCTGCTCCTCAAAGGCTCACGGATCAGTGGTCAGGAGCGTGGGCACCCGAGGGCAACGGGCCGCACTCAGATCAACCCTGGGAAAGTTCCACGATGCTCGGCGCCTCTGTTTTTCTCAGAGTGGCACACAGTGCTGGAAATGCTCAAAAACTGTTAGAGATCTTTTATTATCCGAGGACGACTCATCATCATCCTCAGGGTTTAATTGGAATGGTACCTACAGTGGCAAGTCTTGACTGGTACCACGCCAACCCGAGCAGAGTCGTTTTCTTTCTCTTCGTGGGAAGGAAGACCATCTGTCTCTAAAATCTGGATTCTCCTTTTTGTAGGACTGGGGGCTTGGATTTTGTCCTAATGTCTGTTGCTATAGGCCATGGAAACTTACCATTTGAAAAAAGAAGTAAAATTAGGCCTCTGGGAGGGAGGACTGACTAGGCTGTGGGTAGGAACCGTTAGGGTTTGGGGGGACAGGAGCAGGGGGCTCTTACAGGTGTCTGGCCCCTGTTCCTGAGCTCGCATGGCCTGGGAAGTGCCAGGGGGCAGGAAAAGAACCCCACTGGGGACACCATTAACTGTCAAGAGCATTCGGGTCCCTGGAGAGGACACTGCCTGGCAACACCAGGAGAGTCATGAGCCCCTGGAGGCCTGGAATGCAGGATGGAGGGAGAGAAGTCCATGTACCTCTGCTGCTCGTTAGAGGATAGCCAGGCTCAAACCATCTCAAAGACTCAGATGTACTGAGGGGTTTCATGCACCCCAAATTAGGGACTTCAGGACAGCGTGTTACCCATTAGCCACCCCACTATATTATGTTTATCTGTAAATACTCTCACTGGACTCAGGTCCTTAAGGACAGGTACTATATCTTCTTGTTGGAGTGAGCAGGACTGAAGCCATGTTGGGACCTAAAACCACATGGGCTTTAGAAATTTGAATTTCCTCCTTTCCCATGGTTATTTGATATTTTGACCTTGGTTACGAAGCAGGACGACATTATTTACACAAATGTAGAGCTTTCTTCCAGATAGCCTGGAGCTGCAAATTGCCATGACGCTTGCACTATCCAGACCCTGAGAAACAAAGGAAGACACCAAAAACGTTATGCTGATTCTACCCTGAAGCAAAGCAAAACCCTGCAGGACCCTAAGAAAACATCAAGGATGAGAACAGAAGTCAGATGGAGCTGTGGTGAGAATTTGCACCTGGCCCCTTATACGATCCTGTCCCTCCTGCTTTTCACTTCACGCATATCACTGCCTCAGTCCTCTTTAGAAACCCCTCAGTAAGTTTGAATCTTGGAGACTGCTTTAGCCTGGCCATTCTCCATCAGGTTTACTGGGGAGATGGATTAGCCTGACACCCCCCTGAGGTCACCAGTACTACTGAATAAAGCCAACCCCCTTCTTCACCCTCATTTGACTTTTGAGTCATTTGTTTTTTGTTTGGCAACAGGCAGCCAGACTTGGGTTAGATAACATTTTCTCTCTGCATCCTCCACACTTAGTGTATCGCCTCGCCCTTCTATTTGTTGAATAAAACACTAACTTATAGAGATTGCTTTTGAGGGCCAGTGATGTACTGACATGTCTCATCATGGAGTTGTATCTAAAACCCAGAGAATCCACCTGTTGAGCCTCTGCTCTTGCCGGCAAACCCTTGAGGGAGGGTGTGCCTTATGCTTTCAGCAGTGCCTGGTACCATGGCTAGCCCACCCTTCAAGCACAGGAAGAACCTGAGAACTGGTGGTGCAGTCTAGAAGGTTGGTTAATGGACTGATTGATAAATCTGTGTAAAGTTCAGAGCAGATAACACTCCTCATCCAATGCCCGTTCCAGGGAGTTGCCTGCAACCTCTCTTATTCATTCGTTCTGAAGATTTTTAAGAAGAGAAACATGTTATGTGTCAGCTTTTTTTCTTTTACATATGTTTTGCTCTTTTACTTTTATGTTCAGCAAGGTAGGAGAAAAGCATAGACTTTTACTCGTTTATTCAGTATACATTTATTGAACATCTGCTATGTCCTAAATACTCATTGGCTAAGTATCTAAGGGCAAGTTGGTCCATCTCTCTGTGTTTCAGTTACACATATACAAACTGAGGGCAATCATACCTATTGCCAGGTTGGCATAAAGTTTAAAAGAGGGCAAGTACATGACAGCTTGGCATTTGTTTAATGTCATGTAGCCCTCTCACCAGGACCAGTGACAGCTGATTATTTCAGTTGTCTCTTGCAGTGCTGGGGTGATTCTGAGGGGCTTCCAAAAATGCTGTTGATGCCTGACTGAGTTCATTAAGTTATTGTGACATAAGACAAGGGGCAGGACTTCTCTGGGCAGAGTCTGTCCCATGCCTGACACATTAATAATGCATGTGACATCTTAATAATGTGGGAAAGGAGAGGTTCATCACACAACTTTTCTGGTTCCTATGCATGAGAAAAGAAAGTTTCCTAAAAAAATGAGATTATGTTGTCAACGTAAATTCTCTATGGTTAGGACTAGGTTTATCTGCATATAGTTGAAATACTCCTCCCACACAATTCCCCTCCCCCAAGTAAGTCTTAGATAAGATAAAATTATATTATTTTCTCATGCAAAAGATTAGAGTTAGGCATTCCAGGACTGGTGTGCCAGCTACACAAAGCTGGAGACCCAGGTCCTTCCCAGTTCCACCTCTAGCCTGGCCTCTTGGTCCACGGTAGCTGCCAATGCTCCAGTCATCACATTCATGTTCAAGTCAGCAAATAGAGGAACAGGAAGAAACGAGCTTCCCCTTTCTTTTAAAAAAACTTTCCTAAGTGCCACACAGTCCTTCTTCTATCTCTTTAGAAATTGGGCACACAGCCACATCTCCACAAGGAAGGCTGGAAATAGAGTCTTTCAGCGGGGCAGTAACCTGCTCAGCTAAAAATAGGAGTTCTAATACAAAGGTGGAAAGGATGTTGAATGTAGGCAAATCGTGGCCTCTCTCACATCTTCCATTCTGGAGAAGGCACATAGCCATTTCCCCCTTTACGTTTCTTCCACCCTATGCAGAAACTGTCATTAATGTCATCACATTTTAATGCATGGAAACAGAAGTGCCTGTTTTTCATCATGCTCATATTTTCCATCCCAGGCCCAAACAAAGGAAGAAACAGCATCATTCTTCCACCTGCATGCGCACCCTCCTGTTCTCAAGAGTTCTGTCCCCGTCCCACCTCTCTCTGTCTCTCTCTCTCTCTCACAACCCCCATTCACGCATGTGCACAGAGCTCATGTTAAATTGGCCTTCCGAGCTGCAAACCCGTCCTTGAAACTGATCGCCAATCTCTTGGTACTGGCTGCCAGCACCAGCACCGGAACATTTCATCTCGTTCAGGGGAAACATCCCTGAGGAAAGGGGGACCACTCCACTCAGTGGAGCACAGGGTTTGTGTCAAGATTGGGACCTGTATTGGCTCAGTTAATGATGACAGAGCTTACTCCTATCTCAAGATACTTCTCACAATTGGAAGGGAGAGAATTGTTACCTTTCATACAAAATATGAAACCTGTTACCTTTTGAGCAAAAGATTAGAAAGATAACAAGCATTTGGGTGTGACAAATTCAAGGTCACAACATTTGGTAGGATGCTTATTATCTACTAATCTAATTGTTGGCTCTGGCAGATTGACTCAGTAGTTCAGATAGTGGCCGGGCTGAGGCTGGAAGGTCTGGCTAAAGCCTGCTGCAGCCCTTACATCTTCGTGAACTTGGGCTCTATCTTCATCCTTAAAATGACAATAGGAATGTCTACTCCACAGCACCATTTTAGCAGGAAATTAGGCAACACATGGGACACGGCTCACAGAGGACCTGGCATCTAGCAAAGACTTCGTAATTTATTCTTTTTCCCCAGAGGGGAGGAATGGAGACTATTGGGAAAATAGAATAGTTTAATCACGCCCCCTCACCTCAGGTCCAGTTGGGTGTGGTGCAGCACATTCTTTGTAAACAAATTATGTGTGTGGGTGGAGTTAGTGTGCATGTGCACTAATGTATCTTTTTAGTTTTGTTGCTATTCTGGTGTGTTCTTGGGAGTTGTGTGGAGCAGCCTGGCAGAGCTTGCATCTAAAAAGAGAGCATGTTTACTTTGCTGGCAGCTGCTCAGTTTTTCTTTGGACTTTGCTGCTGGTAGCAGTTGAGTTTCTGAGTTTCCCTTTGGACTGCCTAGCTCCTAGACATGTGTGTGCAGAAATAAAGACTACACTTTCTTCAACCAAGGCTCCAAGGACCTTTTTTTCTGGTTACCTAGCTCATAGATCTGCAGGTGAAGGGTTTGTGACCCAGTCTGGACAACGGGCTTGAGGAGTCTGTGAGCTCCAGACCTAGCCCTAGCTCTACAGCCCTAGCTCTTTAAAGAGACCAGACAGGAAGGAGGAGATGCTTGAGAAGTTAAAATGGAAACTGTTTTAAACAGGTCCTTATCAACCTTTCGGCCAAATTCAACTAAAATTCTCAGAAGCACGCGAGTACACCTTCCAGTCTACTTTATTTAATTCTACTCTAAGATCAACTCTGTTCAGCAGACATAGCTCATTTATAAGATGTTACATATCGAGGACTTATTTTTTTAAACCACTGAACTCGAAATACTCTTTTGTCAAGGTTAAAAAAATATTGGAGTCATTTTTTAAAAAATTGAATCTTAATAACACTTTTTCATTTTTCCAGAAAGGAAACTGACACATAAAGAATTTAGTGAGTAGATTACGCAGCCAGTTCTCCCAGTCTCTCATTCTGCTTTTTCTCTCCTTACCTCCAAAGACAGTGACCAAGCTTTGAAAGTATTTGGATCACAAAGTTGCCAGCATGGCCCTGCCATGAGTTTCTGTGACTTCCCACCCCCCGCCCCTTGCCCCTGAGGCTGGGACAAGTAGGGGTTCCCCGGCTGCCCTGGGGTGCTTACTCAGAGGGACACACTGTGCCTCCTGCCCCCACAGCCGGCTCTGCCAACTCTGCCTGCTGCCTCATAGGCGGTGTGCAGGAGAGGGGCAGGAGGAAGAATCCACATGGCTCAGAGCAGAAGCACTGATGCTGCTGGGCCTGCAAACTGCAGCATGCCAGAACCAGGGAGCGTCATTTTCCCATGCTCTTACGTAGCCATGGAGAAAGATGGAGAAGTAACGCTTAAGTTGTTTTGGTATTAAACGAGTTTATGTCAACGGACCCAATGCAGGACAACATAAAGAGCGTGTTCTTGTGGCTCCCAGTCCCCACCCTCAGCCCCCAATTCTCTATGCATTCCTTCCGCAAACATTATGGAAAGTCTACAGGGCCCCTGGCAAATTTGTAACATTACCTTATCTAATCCTAGGGCCCTGGGCTGGGGAAGTGGAGTGAGGCACTTGCCTCTTGTGCAAAATTTAAGGCAACCCCCCCCCCCCAAAAGAACCACCTCAACTCAGTCATCAAGATACATAACATTTCAATGCAATATTTAAAAAAATAAAAATTAATGCAAAAAAATCAATGATGAGAAATAAAGACAGGATCATCAGTATTGGTGATTTTTATCTTTTGCCTCAGTTCCTGGTATGGCACGGCTGATCCTTTTATTATACCCTCGAGGTAGGGTGTGGGATGGCCACTTTGTAGACCATATGATGGTGATTGGAAAGAGCTGAGTAACTTCCTCTAGTAAATGACATAGAGGGAGTGTGAACCCAGGACCCTGGACTCCATCATCCTCACTCTTGTCTTAGAGCCGTAGACATCTGCCTGGTGTTGTGGGACCTGTCGTTTTTAGGACTTTGTTCAAATGATTTGTTAACGTGTGTTCCAGACAGTTGGTACCCTTGGCCTCTGAAATAACTGCTTTTCAGAGGTGCTAGAAGTAGATGATTTGTGGATCGCCCTCCTTATGTGGGTGTAAGTCACCACATAAGCCTAAAATCATCTTGTTCGGGATGAACAAAACCTTTACTTACTGTGAATAACAGACACGCCGCTGTGAAAACATCAGCCTGACTTTGAGTCCTTAAAGCCACTTAACGCTTCCTTTAAGCTGCTCACTACTAGAATGGTTTTACCAAGACCAAAGGCTGCCCACAGAATCACTTAATTAAAGCAAACTCAAGAATTTGTTCTGAGAACAGGAGTAAGTAGGGATGTTGACCGACCCAGCTGAGGCGTGTTCACGCAGCATTCTGATTAGGAACGAGCCTCTAAAAACGTGTTTTGTTTGCAGCAGGCAGTTTGACCGCCAGGAGGAGTGTGGCAGGAAGGCTCTCTGGTTTGCGGCAGGAACGCATTTTCCCTGGTGGCGCCTGTGGTGTAGAGTTGGTTTAGGGGCTGGTCTGGGTGAGGGGACGGCCACGCCCACCGCCCCACCTTCGTGGCTGCAGCACACTGCCACCTATAGTGCTCGGGAGGCACGTCCAGCCTCGCAGCCTGCCCTTCCCTTCTGCGGAGACCTGCCTGGCCTGGGTGGCTGAGCCAGTCCAGCTCCAGGGGCTTGACAAGTTTCCAGCACCGGCCTCCCAGATCCACCACCGTTAATACAGGCCTAATCTTTCCTTGGGCAATTGCAGACTTACTAAAACTCTGGTCTTCCCTGACCTACCTTATCTCCCACCACACGGGAGGCCTTCACTCTGTGTGCTAATAAGAATCCTCCCGCAGCGGCATCTTCAGGGCCCAGGTTGTCACCTGACATCCTTAGCCTGTGGCCCTGTCTCCTCTCTTGTTACTGTAATAATACAATGTTCCTGTTTATTTAGCTCTCCTGGGTACCAGGCTCAGTGGCAGGTATGTTACATGTGTCATTGTGTTTGACTTTCACCAAACCCTTTAAGTGAGGTGCTATTCTTATCTCCTTGCTATTGAGGAGGAAACAGGTCTAGAAACATTATGTAAATTTACCCAAGGTCACTCAGCTGGTACGGGCTGGTGTCAGATTTTAAATCCAGGTAGGAGAATTCTAGGGCCCACACCCTGACTCACTTCAGTGAGTCACCTCCAAGGCCCTGGCCAGACCTCATTCAGTCCTCAGAGACAGTCAGTCCTGCGTGTCATGGGATCCACATTTATGAATTCAACCACAGACCGAAAATATTCGGGAAAAAAACCCAGTAAAACGTTATGCAGGGTGGGCTGGTTAGTTCAGTTGGTTACAGCGTGGTATTATAACAGGATCCCTTAGTTCAGTTGGTTAGAGCGTGGTATTGTAACAGGATCCACATACTGGCACACAATATAACAACGATTTACATAGCATTTGCATTGTATTAGGTATTGTCAGTAATCTAGAGATGATTTAAAGTATATGGGAGGATGTGCATAGTTAATGTGCAAACTCTACACAATTTTATAACAGAAACTTGAGCATCTGTGGATTTTGTTATCTTCAGGAGTCCTGGAACCAATCCTCTGTGGGTATCGAGGGACAACTGTATTGAGCATCTATTCCAAGCCATGTGCTCTGTTTAGGGCTTGTTTAATTCTTATAACAGCTCTGTAAAGTAAGCACAGATGATAAGACTATTTTACAGGTAAGGAACACGAGGCTCACAGAAGTTAATAGTCTTTTCTTCTGTTGGGTATTGTGTCTGGACACAGTGTTTGGAGTTGGGTAGAAAGATAGAAAGAACTTGGGCTATTTGATAATATTGAGCCTCTGGATTAACCAGCTGCCTGGAGCCAACCTACCTCTGGATTTCTTGTCATGAGAAATGACAAATGTAATCTTTAAGGATTTGACTTTCTATTTCTGTTATTTGTGGATAAAAGAATTCCAGGTGATATAACTGAAATTCAAACACAGGATTATCAGACCCCGAGAGCTATCAGAGATGTTTTCCAGGCTATCGTTCTGCTTTGTATCATAGAATTATTAAGATTTCAAGTTCCTCAGGTGTAAGGAGACTTTTACATGAGCTCTATGGTGGAGAGAATCAAGGGGCTTCTACCTTAATCCTGGCTCTTCCTAGGTTGCTCACTGACTCACCAAGGAGAAAAGACACAAATGAATGACATTGTAAGGACTGAGTACTAAAATGGAATGGTCAAGCCAGTGAATGTCTTCAAAAGTGTAAGAAAGAGTAGAAATTAAACATGTCCGGCTAATGGGTATTCTGCAAAAGTAAAAGATCCAGATAAAGTAAAAAATGCCCCATCCTTATTAACAGAAACTTCTGCACGAGAGTTGGCTGTACCTTGTAACCAGCTTTATCTAGAGCCCTAGTGAAATGAACAATGTCAGATGGTAGCCGAGAGAGGCAGGTGCACCACTACCTGCCATGTCTGGGGAATGGCACACTTGGGTTTATAAAATAAACATGCTATTTAATAATACATCTTTATGTATGTGTGACCAGTGTCCAAAGAGATAAGATTCAGTCAAGTTCATGGTAGAACCACAGAGAACAGAGAAGAATCTTCCTTTGCTGATTGAACCAAATTTCCTCCTTAGAACTGTGCAGGGTCACGGGTCAACTGTGATCATCCTTGCAGAGTGGTATTGGAATATAATGATTTCAGGTTGATGGAGTGTGAAATACTTTGACCTAATGATGATTGCTGAGAACACATTTTAATAGCTTGGGCTAATAAGCTGGTAAATATTACCTGTGCATGCCTCTAACCAAGTGGCTTTGACAGCCTTGCTTCTAGGGAATTAAGTCCCTGCAGAACTGGTGGACTGGCCCATTTCTGGTAAATAGAGAGGTGGGTGGAGAGATAGTTCATACCAGGCTCCTTTTTGATGACTCATGTTACTGCCTTGTGCCTGCCTTCATTTATCTATTTATAGAATCGGGCATTAAAGTATTTTTCCTTGCTTCCCAGAAAGCTGCAGAGGATAATTTTGTCTGTAAAGTAGTTTGAGATATAGGCATCATGCGAATATGTGCCTTTACTTGTACCATCTGTTTTCTTTGGATGGTGAGGTCATTCCGAAATAAATTGCTTCAATTCCTAACCCTACAATGAATGACAGATTAATAATGATGATGACCTAAGCTGGGAGTTTGAGGCTTATAAAATCAACAGATCCAGGTTAGAATCTCACAGAAGTGTGTTCTCCAGGTGGTCTGCTTCAGAATCACTTGGAGTAATACATTATTGAAAACATGTATGTCCAAGTCCCATGTCAAACCTGCTGAATAACAAGGTATGTATGGGGGGTGTCTCAGGCTTGGGAATCTGCATTTAACAAGCTCCTCTGATGACTCTTGTGCCTACTAAAGTTTTAGAGCCACTGGGTTAGTCCTTGGAAAACAAAATAGCATGAAACCTGAAGGATCATTTGTGTATCACAGGACATTGCATTGTGAGATATAATAGTGGTGAGATAGGAAGTGCTCAGTTTACCTGAGGTCGGGTTTCAGGCCACTCCTCTGGATCTCAAACCACTCCCCCAGCACTCAAGCCCCTCCTCTGAGTCCTGAGCTTCTGTTGCTTGTTGCACCTATTTGCAGCACCAACACATGGAGACTGAGACAGCAGGAGGCAGACTTTGGTAATTCCCATGGCTGAGCATGTTCAGTAGAAAGGAGTTTATCCTATACATGAACTTCCACTGTAGGCAC
>NW_007727322.1:134157-139883 GCF_000696425.1 Galeopterus variegatus | reverse complement strand
ATGGCTGAGCATGTTCAGTAGAAAGGAGTTTATCCTATACATGAACTTCCACTGTAGGCACTAGAGAGCACCTAGCATATTTTACATGTATTTGGTGGAATCTGACCAATGAGCATGCTCCAAAGAGACCAAGCATGTGCAAGGATGTGTTACATAACTGGAGCCATCCCCTTAGTTGAGTATTCATTAGATAGATGAATATGTGTAGAACAGCCAACTATAAAAGTAGAACCCAGGAAGACGGCGGGGCAGCTCACTCTCTCTGGAGCCAGCCTGCACTTTGCTTGTGAGGTGTGTGTTTCTTATGCTCACTCTTCCAGCCAGCCGGCACTGTGTGAAGTGTATATTTCTTTCTCTTTGCAATAAACCTGTTTTTGGTTTCTACTCTGACTCAGCTCTTGAATTCTTTCCTGTGGCAGAGTCAAGAACCTGACAGAGAATGGTGCCTAGGTTTGGCATCTGACCTCCTCAGACCCTCTCCTCTGGTAACCCTGGGGAGCTCCTTTCCCTGTTTCCATCCGTAGCTCTTGAGCCTGAGTGCAGCAGGCTGCTGCCTGAGCTGCGTCCTTGGAGAGGAACATGCTGGGCCTGGGCCAGGCAGCTCAGGTTTGCTGGCCAGCTCTGTGCAAGTTGATAACCTCAGAGGCGGGGAAGACAGGTGCCCCCCAAGACCTTGTCGGCTCCCATGCAGCCTCAGAAGTCACCTCAGCCGTCAATTCCTGTGGGCAGCCTTCCCCTGCCTTCGTTGCTCTTACCTCTGTGTTATTTTCTTTTTGTTTAAAAATTGTTTTTAATTGTGGTAAAACACACATAGCATAAAGTTGACCATTTTAACTATTTTTAAGTGCGCAGTTCAGTGGCATTAAGTGCATTCACAGTGTTGTGCAACCGATGCCACCATCCATCTCCAGAACTCTCTTCTGCAAAACTGAAACTCTGTCCCCATTAAACAGTAGCTTCCCATTCTCCCCTCCCCTGGCCCCTGGCCACCACCACTCTACTTCCTGTCTCTACGAATTTGACTACTCTAGGTATCTCATGTAAGTGAAATCAATAGTATTTGTCTTTTGGGGACTTGCTTTTTTTACTTTGCATAATGTCCTTGAGATTTATCCATGTTGTAGCAGGTGTAAGAATCTCCTTCCTTTATAAGGCTGAATAATATTCCATTGTAGAGATAGGCCACATTTTGTTCATCCATTTGTCCATCGATGGATACTTGGGCTGCTTCCACCTTTTGGCTATTGTGTGTGCTGCTGCTATGGACACAGGTGTGTGAATATCTCTTCGAGTCTCTTCAATTCTTTTGGGAATATCTCTAGAAATGCAACTGCTGGATTATATGGTAATTCTAATTTTATTTATTTATTTTTTTGAAAAGTTAAATGTCAGACAATTGGATTTTTTAGTCTAATTTTAATTGTTTGAGGAACCTCCATATGGGTTTTCATGGCAGCTCTCTGGTGTAATTTTTTTTTTAAAAAGATGACCAGTAAGGGGATCTCAACCCTTGGCTTGGTGTTGTAAGCACCACGCTCAGCCAGTGAGCAAACCGGCCATCCCTATATGGGATCCGAACCCATGGCCTTGGTGTTATCAGCACCGCACTCTCCAGAGTAAGCCACGGGCCAGCCCTTCTCTGGTGTAATTTCACATTGATTTATGTCGTTATGTGATTGTCTGTCTTCCCACCACGAGAGCTGGGATGCTGCTTGTTTTTGCTGCCTCATCACCTGTATCTCAGCATCTAGAACAATGCCTGGGTCTGAGAAGTCAGTGAACTCTCTGGTAAGTTAATGAACGAGTCAGCCTAATATGAACACAGCATTGTACAGAAACACAGTCTCTGCACTTAATGAGTTTACGAATTAGCTGGTGAGAGGTAGCACACACAGAGGCCGTGAGTAAATAAGGAAAGATATAATTATGCACCAAATTGTGGTTCTGTTTTTAAGCGTCAATGGAGAGATTTTCGTGGGTGGAAACAGTCAAGAAAAGATGGGTAGGTTTGGAGCAGAGGGAGGAAGGCAATTCAGGGGGAGGAAACAGATCCTCCCCCGCCTGCTCCGCTTTACTGAGGTATAATCAACACATAAAAGTTGCATATATTTAAGGTGTACCACGTGATGTTTTGCTATACATAAACACTGTGGAATAATCACCATAATTAAGCTAATCAACATATCCACCACCATGCACAGTTACCACTTTCTTTCGTTCTATTTTGTGTGTGTGTGTGTGTGTGTGTGTGTGTGTGTGTGGTGAGAACACTTTAAGATCCTTCCTCTTAGCAAATTTCAAGTGTACAGTACAGTATTGTTAACTGTAGCCCCCATGCTGTACAATACATCCCCAGAGCTTATTTGTCCTGCATAATTGAAGCTTTGTACCCCTTGACCAACATCTCCACATGTCCCCCCCAACTCCTATCCACAGCTCCTGACGACCACCCTTCTACTCTCTGCTTCTGTGAGTTTGACTGATTTAGATTCCACATGTAAGTGAGATGGTGCGGTATTTGTCTTTCTGGGTCTGGCTTATTTTACTTGGCATATGTCCTCCAGTTCATCCATGTTGTTGCAAATGGCAAGATTTCCTTCTTTTTTAAAGGTATATAGTATTTCATTGTGTATATGTACCACATTTTCTGTATCCATTTACCTGTTGGTGGACATTAGGTTGTTTCCAAATCTTGCTGCTGCGAATAGTGCTGCAACGAACACAGGAGAGCAGACATCCTTTCAGCATACTTAATTCATTTCCCTTGTAAATACACCCAGTAGAGGGATTGCTGGATCATGTGGTAGTTCTATTTTTCATCTTTTGAGGAAACTCCATATTAATTTTCATAATGGCTACACCAATTTATATTTCCACCGATAGATTGCAAGGGGAGGAAACAGTCTGAACTCGTGATTTTTTTTGGAGGTCCACTGTGGAGGGCTAGGCACAGAGTTAGCTAAGGAGTCTGATGACATCACCCTGGGGACAGCCGTATGCACTGTGGACTGGGAGTGGGCACTGGGGGGCCAGAGCAAGGGGCCTGGGGAGCTCATGGTTCCAGAGGCCACTGCCATGGGGGATCTAGGAAGCAGCCCCAGCCTGATAATCAGGAGTCCTGGCTGAGGGACAGCAAAAGCCAGGCCTGGGGTTGGGAGCATAGGCAGGAACTGGGAACAGAGTGGGGGGCTCAGCTTCATCTTCAGAACTCAGACTAAGATGAAACCAACTCCAAAGGTGTGAGCGAGGCCTTGTTTTGCCCTGGAACACCACAGATCCATGCACTAAGAGGAGTTCTTTGTGCTAAGGGGCTGCAGTTATGAGCATCCTTTTGCCCTTCCTGGCTCATTTGGGATGGGCTCTGGGGCCGGGCAGGGCTGAGTTTGCAAGGATGTGGGGTGGTCAGCCCAGCTGGGGAGGAGCAGCTGAGGCAGAGGGACGGCAGCTGGAGACAGGGAACACACAAGGAGGTGAGGACGATGGTGTGAAGAGGGGATGGGCTGGCCAAGCAGGCAGGGACAGGGTGTGACCAGGAGCCGAGACTCCATAGAGGCAGGCGCAGAGGCCTGGAAGGTCACGTGGACACATTTTCCATTTCTCCTCCTCAAGTGGGGAGGAAAAAAATAAAATCAAATGCTTTAACATTTGAGCTTAGAATTTCTGGGGGAGAGAATGGTCTATTTAACAAAGAACTTGATGGATGAACTTGAATGTGAAAAAATAGAACTCAGGGCCTGTGTGGCTGAGGCAAGGCGTGAGTCCACGAGTTAGTTGATCAGCTCTGCGAGATAAATGGACAGAGACTTTTGGTTTGAGGAATGAGAGAACTCTGGAAAGACGCTGGGGGAAAGGGGTGTCTTAGTTTAGTTATGCTGTAACAAAATACGATAAACTGGGGGCGTATCAGAAATTCACTCTGCACAGTTCTGGAGGCTGGGAAGTCCACGATCGGCACTGGCACGTTTTTGCTGTGTCCCCACATGGAGGACAGGGAGAGGGGCCTCTCTGGGGCCTCTTTCATAAGACACTAATCTCACTCATAAGGATTCCACCCTCGTGACCTAATCACTTCCCTAAGGCCCCCTCTCCAAATACCATCACCTCGAGGGGTAGGATTTCAACATATGAATTTTGGGGAGCACAAACATTCAGACCATAGCAGGCGGTGTTGCAGTTTGGATTTCTGGGAAGCAAATTCCAGAGACACAGCTTAGTGTCCAGGATGTCTGCTGAGGATCAAGACGACAAGAGGAAGGAGGGTTAACAGAGTGAGAGGCTGAGCCTCGTCTCAGGCCCTACAACCTCCGGGAACCCTATGGGGCCATGTGTGACTAAAACGACTATCAGAGTTATCCCCAGTTGGGCTGAAATGGTGGGCCTTCCTACCCTCTCCTCCATCAGTCATGGACACGGGCCACCTCAGAAGGGTGTGACCTTGGATGAGCTGGCTCTGCAGCTGAGGCTGACCCTGGAGGGGGTGACAGCTAGGGGCTGTCCACCCACAGCACTCTCAGCAACAGGGACCACAGGTCCTTCTTTGAAGGGGATCTGGGATGAATATCTGTGTGTCCAACATGTGCCCTTCGGGCTTTGGGACTAGATACTGACTAGGAAGGTTGCAAGGGACATCTCTTTAGCAGTAAAAACGTTTAAGGGACCATTAAGAACTGAAGTGGTTAACAATTAATTTTGGACTACTTCAGTGTTCCATAAATATGAAGGCCGCCATGCTTCCATTTCCCCCAAAGCACCCTTCACACATCCGTGGGTCGGTGGCTCTCTTGAGGTGGTATGCAGTGGGATGTGATGGTGCAGAAGAGAACCGCATGTGGGAGGCCGAGGGCAGAGGACAGCTCCTGCTTCCAGTCCTCTAGGCCACAGTGACCGGGAGAAACTTCAGCCCACCACCTCACCCTCACTTCACCCCAAGAATCACTGCAGGTGTTGGGAGAGTCATTGGTTTTATGCCATATATAGAATGGGTGTTTGAGCTGATTTTTAATTATATTGTGAAGGGCAAGGAAACTCTAACAAGGCAGAAGACTTGGAAGTACTGAGGAGGGTATCTGCCTGGGTTACGTGGTAGCCTGCCCCTGGTAAGGCCCCCAGGGATTCTCGCCCCTGGCATTCAGACCCTTGTGCAGTTCCTCCCACACTGAATAGGGCTGACCTGTGCAATCTATAGGATATTACAGAAATGCTGATGTGTGACTTCTGAGGCTAGGTGATAATATGATGTTGTGACTTCCCCCTTCTCTCTTGGATCGCCCCCTCTGGGAATCCAGCTACTGTGTTGTAAGGGTATTCAAGCAGTCCTCTGGAGAGGGCCTTGTGGCAAGAAACCCAGGTCTACCGACAGCCAGCACCAACTTACCAGGCACGGGACTTGGAATCAGATACTCAGCCCCAGTTAAGTCTTCAGTGACTGTCGCTGTGGTCTTCATCTTGACGGCAGCCTCACAAGAGACCCCTGAGCCAGAAACACCCACCTAAGGTGCGCCTGAGATTTTCATCCATAGAAACTGTGAGAGACAATACCCAGTACAACAATATTGTTCTTTTTTTTTTTGTCTTTTTCCGTGTCCGGCAACGGGATCGCAACCCTCGGTGTTGCCCCCGCGCCTCGCTCAGCCAGTGAGCAGGAACCGGTCTGTATGTGGGATCCGAACCCTCGGGCGGGAGCGCCGCCGCGCTTCCCAAGCGGCGCACTTATCCAGTGCGCCACC
>NW_007727322.1:123640-133446 GCF_000696425.1 Galeopterus variegatus | reverse complement strand
CGGGAGCGCCGCCGTGCTTCCCAAGCGGCGCACTATCCAGTGCGCCACCAGGCCGGCCCCACAATATTGTTCTTTGAAGCCATTAAGTTTTGGGGTAATTTGTTACTGATCTGTTAACTAATACATTATGATCTTAGTATTGTTCTTTTAAGCCATTAAGTTTTGGGGTAATTTGTTACTGATCTGTTAACTAATACATTATGATCTTAGTCAAAACTACTCTCTGCCCGACCCCCACCTACACACTGAGTATATTGTACTTTGAGAGTAGTTGTTCTCTTTTCTCCTGGACTCTTTGAAGTGTTACTTCAAGAACACTTTTCAAAGGTTGTCATGCACTGAAGCAACCTAAAAGCTGATTTGCAAATCTTTGAGTGTGGTGTATTTCTAATGTAGGCCAATCACAGGAAAAATGAAGACATTCACTTGCAAACATCAGCTTTGATTCCCATCCAATTTTTTTAAAACTTTGTCTTATTAAAGTTTTAAAAAAATAAACACTAAGAAATACAATGCTCCTGTATATTTAAAACAGAATTCTTAAAGATACTATTAGATGCAGTGTAAGAGGTAAACTGTGTGCATTGTGACATTAATTTATGAGCGGTTATTATGACCAATTGTGAACACATCACTGATTGATGTTTAGACCAGTTGGACCACAAATGGATTCAACCAGTGAGAATGTCCAAGCTGGTCACAAAAACCAGTGTTTACACCAGCAATTGGTAACTGAGCTATAGTAGTAGTAGATGCCAGTCTACTGATGATGGAATGACTGAAAAAAAGATGTATTATCCATGGCTAGCAATTGCTAATAAATTAATAAGGTCGCACACATTCTCAAAATGTCTATGAATTGGAGGAAAGTTATAAAGGCAGAATATAGGAATCAAGTTATGTCAAAGTACCTAAGCAGATTATTTTGGAGAAATAAAAATTGCCACATACATGACTTTTACCCAAGATCATGTTATCTCTCTTTAAAACAGTTTTAAATACTAAGGCTGGACAGTGGGGATGAATCCAAAGACTGAACAAACTGCTGGAGAAAGAGTGGGTAAGACAAGTTCATATTATCAGAGGTCTAACAAGTGTCAATAATCTAATAAGGTCTGAACTGGCCTGAATGTGGTATAAACTCTAGCCAGGGACCAGCATCAGTGTTCCCAGAGGACTTCCATCAGGAAACTGATTCAGAAGCACGAAATCCAGTCCCAGGTGTAGATTCCCAAAGGATTTTGCTGGGACTCCACCAGCTCTGTATCCACCGCCCGGCCCCTAGAAACAGCTTCCTGTCCATAGGCAGGCTGCACGCCACATCCCTCCAAGCTCAGTAGGTCTGGCTCCAAGGCTGGGTGTCCCTGGGCTGCCCTTTCTAAGTCTCTGGCAAGCCCCAAGTCACTGCTGATCTCTGGTACCTGAAAACTCACTTCCTGAGGGTCAGAGCTCTCTCTCAACCCAAGCAGAGGCGGCCCCCCTCCAACAGAGACTTCCTTCCTGCCAGCTGCGGGCGGTCTAGCTCCTGAGCTCTCTTAGAGTCTGTGGCTCTTTTCAAACTTGCATTGGTAGCCTTGATCTTTCAGATGTACAGCTCCCTTCATCAGCCACTTAGACCACGTTCCCACAAACCGGGAAGGAGGTGCCTGGGGGAGTACTGCTCTGTGCAGCATGGATGACCCTCCTCCCCTCACCCAATCCCACAGTGAGGACACAGCTTCTTTCTTTTTTAAGGTGAACTCCCTCTACCTTTCCTTTGGGGGATCTGGGGTCTACATTTTTCTCCTCTCCTTTGTACAGGAATCTTAATACCTATGTGCAGTGACATTACCCCTGACCCCTAACTCCCTTTTCAGTTTCTCTGAGAGGACACTTATGAAGAGGGACATCCCAGAATTCCAAGTGAGAAAGTTAGACTCACTCATGCCACCAGCCTGTCGAAGGGAAAGACTCGTCTTTTATTTTCTTCTTCTTCAGGCTCCTTTCCAAAGCATTGCTTGTAGTTGTCTCTGAAAGAGTGGAAATTACTGACTTTAAGCCTGACCCATGCAAAAGGTCTAAATCTGTGCTAGGAAGTGGGGTTACAAGTTAGAACATGCCCATGCAAAGAGTTGATAGTTTTACATGGTCCACAAACAAGTAATCATCAATTGTAACACAGATCTCAATGAGGCATCTCTCTCCTTAGAAAGCATCTAGGAATCCCCAGGGTGAAGTTCAAGGTCTGCAGCACAATGCACAGGGCTCTTCAGACCTGGTTCCACCCGACTCTCCAAACTCACCTCTTCCGTCCACAAGCGGTGTCTCCAGGCCCCTCACAACCTGGATTGTGCCGCTCCCTTGCCTTGAATACCTTTGTCCCCTGACTGCACCTATTCATCCTTTAAGAGACAGGTTAAATGTCACTGTCTTTGGGATGCTCTCCTATGTCCTCTGTTCTGCCCCCACTGCACTTTGTCCACACCTCGTGTGGCCGGGTTGTGATTACTTAGATGTCTTGCTGCCCCTGTAGCCCATGAGTTCCTCCAGCACCGGCTTCATGCACATCTGTGTTCCCAGCACAGAGAAGGCACTCAACTAACGTTTGCTGAGTAATGTGAATGGATGGATGAATGCATTCTTGAGTGGAGGGGTAATTTGGGGTATTCAGATCTAGCATGGATTTATCAGGAGCCTAGAGGAGGGAACTGGAAAGGCAAAAGAAGTATCTTAAATAGGAAGATGGAAGGCACCAAGGTGAACTTAATTTCTCCACAAATTT
The DNA here is from genome assembly GCF_000696425.1 of Galeopterus variegatus. NCBI lineage: Eukaryota > Metazoa > Chordata > Mammalia > Dermoptera > Cynocephalidae > Galeopterus > Galeopterus variegatus. The sequence continues at coordinate 130,685 of NW_007727322.1, read as the reverse complement.
ACCTCAGATTTGCTCTACCTTAAGGGGATGTCTTACTTGGGTAAGACTGTCAATGAATCAACCTTTGATCATTGGTGTTTTATGGACATTTCTCAGGAAGCTCATTCTCCACGTGACCCAAGTCTTCAGTTAAGTGGTGATCAGATCTGGATTTCCAAATTCACTAGGTCATTTATTTAATTCGAATATAGTCATAAAACCTTATAATGATATGCTATCTTTCATCTTCAAACCTCAAAGAATTTCCTATGAATAGCCATGAGCAGCCCCAGGGTTTGCTGCTCCTGGGCCATTTCTCTGCTGGAAAAGAGTGTGATAGAGAATTAGCTAACTAGCCAAGAGGACGGATAGATTATTATTTTTAAAAGACACTTTAAAAAAACCCTTTTTACTCTGAAAATTTAATACATATACAGTAAATCTGGCTACAGCAATCAGCAACGCATGGCCAATCTTATCTTATTTGTACCCCCACCCACTTTCTGCCTTCCCCCTGGATTATTTTGAGTGAATTCCAGTATCACAGCATTCATCTGTATATATTTCAGTATGTGTCTCTAAAAGATAAAAACTCCTTTATAAAATATATAACTGCAGTATATAATCACATTTTAAAAATCAATAACAGTTCCTTAATATAATCAAACACTAAACATGTTTAAATTTCTCCAATTCTCTCTCCCTCCCTCTTTCTTTCTTACGATTGATTTGTTTACAACAGGATCCAAACAAGTTCTGCTTGTTTCATTGGTTGCTATGTCAATTGTCTCTTAAACTTCTTTTAATCTAATTAATGGGAACTAATTTTTTCCCCTTTACTCCATAAAGTTTCCTGGGGTCTGTATTTGCTGGCTCCATCCCAGCAGTGTCTGTTAACATGTTCTGCTGTCCCCTGCATTTCCTGATGACTGGTTGCTGGATCCTGAGACTTGGTTTCAGGTTAGATTTGGCTTAAGGAGACCCTTTATGTGTGATTGTCTCTGTGACATCATTGTCAAATGACATGCATGATCATTTGCTAGGTCCATTATTTCAGTAGGGTAAAGACACTTTCTATTATGGAATATTTTAAATGCACACAGAAGTAGAGAGAACAGTAGAATAATCACTAATGTACCTAACCCCCAACTATCAACTCATGGCCCATCTGTGCTGACCCTTTCCTACCCTCTCGTGCTATTTTGATGCAAATCTTAGGTATCGTATATTTTCATCCATAAATATTTTAATATCTCCGAAAGATAAGAGCTCAAAAAAAGTCCCAAAAACCATGATAGCAGTATTACACCACACATAATAAATAATAATTTCCCAATATCAAATATCCAACTCATTTAAAAATTTCTAGTTGTTTTATAAATATCATACATTTTAAAATGTGGCGTTTTTGAATCAAGATGTAAATATAGCACACATATTGAGATTGGTCGATGCGTCTTTTATGTTTCTTTTAAATTTACAGGTTTTTCTTAAAAAAAATAAAAAAAAATAAATTTACAGGTTTTTCTCTCTCTAGCAATTTATTTGGTGAAGGAATCAGATCTTTTGACCTGGAGAGTTCCCATATTTTGGGCTTCTCTGATCAGATGCTCATGTATCATTTAACATGTTCCTCTTGCCTCTGTATTTCATGTAAATTGGTGGTTGGACTTAGAGGCTTGATCAGAATGGGGTTTGATTTTTTTCAGCGTGACAACTTCATAGGTGGTGGTGTTTTCTTCCATCAGGAGGGAGATGAGGTTTGGTTGGTTTTCTTTTTTGTTGTTAGCAGTTGATAATCTGTGCTCTGGGTCATTAATTAATTATGGGTTCCTTCATTACTTATTAATGGGAACACATCTATAAAGAGAAACTTTTCTTCATCTACTATTTGGTTACTCTGAAGTGCAGTTTGGTTTGCAAAGAAACATGCTTAAATTCTCTCCTTTTGTTTTTGAATTTTTTCTCTCTCTTTCCCTGTCTTTCTGTCTTTCTCTCTCTTCCTCCCTTCCCCCCATTCTTCTTCTTCTTCTTCTTCTTCTTTTTTAAAAAAATTTTCCATTGCTCTCTGAAGGAGCTGGAAAGACATGAGGGTTGGAATGAAAAATTAAGGCATCACAGAACCCCAGGCTTAAAAGAGTCCTCCATAAACCTTTTTGCCCACCCCCTCCATCCAGACAGCACTGCACTAAATGCTAAATCCAGATAAATAAGCAGCTGTCTATTTAGAAATATGCAATGAAGTGCAGCCTGCAGTGAACTAAATCAATTTAGAGTTTAAAAAAAAAATCTAAAAATTGCAGCTTTAAGTTTATGGAAGTGAATCCACATCTAAGTGTTTAGAAAGAAATGACCACGCACACACAGTGACCCAAACCCGGTGACAGTCGCCCTGGTGAGGAAAAGGTCCTGTGCAAACAGCACGTCACAACTCAAGCTTCCATTTTACTCTGATCACCACAGAGGAACGCGAAAACCTAGATTTGTGCTAACTAAAGAATTAATGATTCCATTAATTAGCATAACAGATTCTCTCTGCATCTTCAGTGCAGGCCACAAAGAACCATGGATTCGGCTTCCTTAGAGGTCTTTGAAACCGTCGTATCAGAGGGAGAACCAGAGGCTCTGGGGTCCAGGCACTGGAGGCAGGAACCAGAAACTCCTTAAGGATCATCTAGGACAGCATTTTTCAAACTGGTTCCAGGGAACAGTAGTGTTCTAGGGAAAATGGTGTTTGGTGGTTAAAAAATGAAAATAAGACTCTACCCCTCTTCAACCATTTGTAAAGCATATCATTATGTTAAAGGCACCGAGAAGTCCTGGAGGAAATAAATATGCTGATCTTGGTTGAAATCAGTTTTCTTGAATGTATTTGACTGTAAAATTATCTCCCTAACTTTTTGCTTTACACCTATTGACTTGTGGACACGAGCATTAGAACAACCTATAGCTTTACAGATGTCCTTTCAGGAGTCCCAGCATGAGTCCCTGGCAGGTAAGGTGAAATCCAGGAGAATGCAGGGCCTTCGTGAAGACGTAGATCTGGATTCGAATCCTTAGCCATTGTTTTCTGACTGTGGGATTTCGGACAATATTTTACTTTTTCTGAATCTCGGTTTTCTTATTTGTAAAATGGGCAATAGAATACCTGCATGATCGAGTTGTTGTATGTTAAATGGGTACCAGTTGCTGGTTACGTCTAGAGATGTTTTCTGACTGTGGGATTTCGGACAATATTTTACTTTTTCTGAATCTCGGTTTTCTTATTTGTAAAATGGGCAATAGGATACCTGCATGATCGAGTTGTTGTATGTTAAATGGGTACCAGTTGCTGGTTACGTCTAGAGAATAAATTGAAAGTCCAGGTATCAGAACGAGATGGCAGCCAAACTGTGAAGTGACTGAAATCCCATAGATTTGGGCCCTGGTTACTTGTAGGGTTGACTTTAGACTAGAATCTGGGACAGTGAGTGCCACTTGAGAAGGAGGAGGAGGTGAGCAGAGGCTGAGACCCAGGCAGGGCTAATTGGTAGCTCCCCATCAGGAAGGATGATCAGGAGGTAGAAACAAAGCCTCGCCTCCTCCCCCTGCTCCACGTCACAATTGCAGCAGCTGGGCTGGGGAAGAGCAGGTGGGTAGGAATAGCCTAACCCAGCAGTGGAGGATCACAGGGAGAGGCTAGCATTGCTATCTTAGTTTCCACGTTGGTAAACACATGAGATGTTTTACAGTGTCTCAGATGAAATGGAATGATGGCTTGTTTTATTAATTATGTAGCTATTTGCATGTATTATAAGGTTTCATGTGCTATTAGGCTTTGGAAAAATTATATATAGACTTCCTGGGTGTTGGGATATTTTAGCCTGGGATGAGGGTGTTGCAGTGTCATTGGCCTAAAGTACATACACTAGTGCTCATATTTACGCAGTGGGTTTTCCTGTTCTAGAAAGACCATTCTGCTCCCCGTCCCCAAGAGAACCTATTTGGGCTCAGCTTCCTCCTGTACGCTCCTAAAGCTGCTCTGTGCAAGCTTCCTTGAAAGCACTTAAATAGTTAGATGGTGTGGAAATTACCTATGTATCTTGCTCCCCAACCAGTCTATGAATACTTGGAGAGAACGAGAATTCAGCCTCATGGTTTCCATGCACCCTCAGCTGCTGGAGCAGCACTTGCTTAGAGTCAGAGTTTAATAACTGGGTGTCGAAAAAATTAAAAATAAATTAAAAAAAATAAAAGTAAATAAACGAGAGTTGAATGAATGAATGAACGAATGATTCTCTGATTGTCAGGGATGAAACCTTTCACAGTCTCCTTAGTTAATCCCTATAGATCACTGTTTTTCTCTTACAGATGGGATCATCATTTGCATTTTATGGAGGAAGGGGAGGAGCCCGATTTTTAAATAAACATGCCAGAATTGGTATATCTGAAAGAGGATCGTCCTTGGTACCCTGGATGCTTGTTCCAGGGCGACTGTTGCTGTAGACGTCAGTGTCCGAGGCCCGTTCTCTCACATATCTTCAGTGGTTGCAACTCTCTGTCATTTCAGAAAAGATTTCATTTTTGAAATCAGCTCCATGTCATTTGGAAAGAAGTCTGGTAAAAGGAGGTGACTGTAAGGAAAATGAAATAAATGGTCAGGCTCCCTCAGCTGTTCGGAACCTTTCTAAGCATGACCTAGCCTGTTTGATGTACACATGTTAACTGTGCACTTGCGCCCAGGTGTTCCTTGGCTATCATCTGATGTAATTGCACATGTGTGTCCAGGTGTTCCCTGGTTATCTGACAAGTATAAAGGACAAACGACTCTGATCCACAGGGTCCTGGGGAGGCCACCAGGCCACTGCTGCTGCTGGAGGCTGCTGTAAGCTCCTGAGGAGGCTGGGGACTGAGCTCGCATCTGAATAAAGTATGTCAACCTTGTCAATGGCTCCCAGGATCTATTCCAGTTACCTAGCTCGTGACCTGCACATGAGGGGTCTGTGACCCAGTCTGCATGTCAGATGAGGGGTCTGTGACCCAGTCTGTACAATGGGTTTGAGGGGTCTGTGGCCCAGCCCAACAGTGAGTAACGCAACTGGAAAATGCCATTTTAGATTCAAAAGAAAGTTTTGGGTGACTCACATCAAGAGGCAATCTGAGGAGAAATTCCAACCGCATTGCGAGGAATGCTGTTGGGCTAGGGCTCACAGACCCTTCCAACCTCTTGTACAGACTGTGTCACAGACCCTGCAAACCCGTTCTGTGCACAGACTGGGTCACAGACTCCTCATATGCAGGTCACGAGCTAGGTAACTGGAAAGGATTCCGGGAGCCGTTGGCCAAGTTGACATGCTCTATTCTGACGCGAGCTCAGTCCCCAGCCTCCTCAGCATCAGCAGCCTGGTGGCTTCCTGAGTGGGGGGAAGGAGGCGGCAGCCCAGGGCCCTGTGGATCAGAGCCTTTTGTCCTTAATACTTTAAGCCAGATAACCAAGGAACACCTGGTTGCACATGCGCAGTTAACGTACTTACATCAGACAGTAGCCAAAGAACACCTGGGCGCAAGTGCACAGTTAACATGTGTACATCGAACCGGGTGGGTCATGCTCAGCAAGATTCCGAACGGCTGAGGGAGCCTGACCATTTATCCATTTCATTTTCCTTAAAAATGCCAATGTCAATGGAATACTCAGGTGGACTTTAGAGGGAGAGTGTTCATTTAGATTTGCACACTCTAGTGTATTGGTTTGAAAAATCTCCTTAATACAGAGCCAAACCTTTCAGAATCCAGTTCAAATCACAAATAAGAGTGATAAATTCAATCCTTCGAAACATATTTTCTGTTCTGGCTAGGTTCCAGTTCAGGTTCCCAGGTTGGTTCCCCTGCAACCACTGATAACGTCATGGGGCACCTCCAGGGTCCTTTCCTGGCATTGTTCTGGGTGTCATTGATGTTAAGCAAATGGGAAAGGAAATGGAATTCAGAGCTCACAAAGCTAAGGAGAACTGATTTTCAATTTCATGACTTTTGAATCCATGGCATTTTAACTAACTAGTGTATGTGAGGATGGAGTTACTGCCCTTGGATCTGATCTTTCCTTTTAATGAGAAAATGCTTTTTAATTAATGTTTTTGAAACTTATTTGCACGAAGAGAATTGTTCACACACATTTCTGGTTCAATGCCTTCCTACACTAGTGGAAAAAGAATGTGTAAATAAGGCCCTGGAAAATCAAAAGTCTCATGAACTCTATTTAATTCAGCAAACATTTATTAAACGTTTGTATGTTTCAGGCTGCACAGTAGGAGCTGGGTATGGGAAGAGCAGGAAGGCAATGTCTGAGCCCTACAGTAGTTTACAATCTGACCATGGAATTGAGAAGTACACAAACAAATGCCAGAGTAAGATGCTAAAAGGTAAAAAAGAGATAAAGAAGTAGGAGGCAGATGGGAGAAGACTTCTAGAACAAGTGACATTTTAGTTGAATCTTAGAGGACAGATAAAATCTTATTAAATCAGAGCTGATTTCAGGCACCTGTCCTGCAGAAATTGTTCTCACGAACTGATTCATACTAAGGGGACATGGCAGCTGAAGTTTTAACTCTTTTTTTCCTGAATATATTTACATCTTAATAGGAAAAACTGAAAAGACAATGATTTACTCAACTCTTTTACAATGGCATTTTACACCTTGAGCAAGGGGGCCTATCTGGAACATCGTTTTAGTCAGGGACCATTGCTGGAGCACAGAAAGTCTCCGTGGGTGAGTCCTGAGGATGGGGTCAGTCTAGGGTGTGCATTTGGGTGAGCAGGGAAGGGAGGGTGTTGAGGGAAGCCCGAGGAGGGATTGATGGTTCTATATCTAATCTGCGTCTTCCCCAGCGAGTTTCATTTCTTTCTGGTCCCTTTGTTCATGTGCCACTCTTCGATTTTATCCTCTGCCATCTCCTTCTTCCTTTTAACTCCACCTGCTTTTCCTGATCCAACACCATATGGCGTAATGTTACAATTTAGCAAAAACCAGGACCATGAAATTGAACTCTCCTTTGTAGTCTCTTTCCTGTCCTTCTGTTGCTAGAAAATA
>NW_007727322.1:53185-122538 GCF_000696425.1 Galeopterus variegatus | reverse complement strand
AAAAAAAAAAAAAAAAAAAAAAAAAAAAAAAAAAAAAAAAAAAAAAAGAATATTACAGAAAGAATATAAGAACAACCTTTAAGCACATTTTTTTGTTGTTGTTTTTGTTTGTTTTCATTTTAAGCCAAAGCTAGCTCACAGAAAAGTCGGAAGTCCTGTACAAAGACCTTGTTGTTCCTGAACCACTTGAGAGTGAATTGATTATGTCATGACTCATTGTCCCCCTTCATGCTCAAGTGTGGGCTGAACTGTGTCCCCCCCACCCAATTCATATGTTGAAACCCTAATCCCCAGAACCTCAGAATGTGGCTGTATTTGTTGATCAGGCCTTTAAAGAGGTGATTAAGTTAAAAATGAGGACAAGAGTGTGGGCCCTAATCCAATATGGCTGGTGTCCTTATAAGAAGAGATTAGGACACAGACATGCGCAGAGGGACAGCCAAGTGAGGACACAGGGAGAAGACGCCACCTACAAGCCAAGAAGAGAGGCCTCAGAAGAGACCAACCCTCACCTTGGCCTTGACTTCCAGCCTCCATAACTGTGAGACTATAAATTTCTGTTGTTTAAGCTGCTCAGTCCATGATAGCTTGCACAGCACCCTAGCCAGCTAATACGTTTCCTACACACAAGGACATTCCCCTAAGTAACCAGCGGTACAATCATCAAAACCAGGAAACTAGTACTGATGCCCGACTGCCGTCTAATCCTTCGATCTCACTCAAGTTTCACCCGTCGTCTCAATAATGTCCTCTATAGTAAAGGGTTCAGTCCCAAATCGCATCCTGCATCCAGTTGTTAGGCCCCTTGAACCTGGAACGGATCCTCTGCCTGTTCTGAAGGTTACAGGCCAGTTATTTCGTAGAATGCTCCTCATTTTTACATATTTCATGATAAGAATCAGATTTTGCCCATTTTGCAGGAAGGATGCTGCATGATCTCCCCTCGTCCTTTTCCACATTATGTTCTCTTTGGCTACCTGATTAACCGGCCAGGATTTTCCTCTATAAAGTAAATATTTTCCCTTTGAAAATATTAAGTATTTTGTGATGAGTTATTTAGTAACTATGAAAATATCATATTCCTTCTCTTTAAAATTATTTATTTCTATCAGTAAGGACTCATGGTTTCATATCGTAGTCAATGGGTTGTCTCTCATTAAGTACTGTCCTTTAACGTGATGCTTAACTTGCCTCTGATCTAGAAAATGGGAGCTGCTTCAAATGGCTTCTGTGTTCTTTGGACATGTCCCAGTATTCTTTAAACACTCCCTTGCTTTCTAACACTAAAAGAGGTTCCAGGCTCATGGTGTCATTTCCCTGCCTTAGTCCTCAAATTAGCCATATCCCTAAGGAACCCTGGTTGCTTTGAGTGCTATTTAGAAGCCCACATCTGTGGAAGAGGCACTGTTCACAACCTTCTGAGAGGACAAAGCTAAAGGACATATGCACACAAATATTCACACGTATACACATCCGGATGTATTTCTTTTTCTATGTATATATATGTTTGTATGTGTCTGCTATGGTCTGAATGTCTGTCCCCTCTGAAGCTCATGTGGAAGCTTAATCCCCAATGTGGCAGTGTTGAAAAGTGCAGCCTTTGGGAGGTGACTGGCTCATGAGGGTTATGGATTAATCCATTCACAGATTAATGGGTTAACGGGTTTCAGATACATGGGTGATCACAGGAGTGGCACACGTGGTTTATAAGGAGAGCAAGAAGCATGTCAGCGTGCTCTAGCTCAACCCTGGTCCTGTGAAACTTTGCTCTACCTTGGGAGTCTGCCAAGAGTTTCCACCAAGAAGGCCCTCACCAGATGCACACCCTCGACCTTGAACTTCCCAGCCTCCAAAGCTGTAAGAAATAAACCTATGTTCTTTATACATTACCCAGTTTCAGGTATTCTGTAATGAGTGACAATAAGTGAACTAACACACTATCTACGTACCTATCTACCTATCTATCCAACTGTGTATCCATCTGTCTATCGTCAGTCTGTCCTACCTATCTACCTATATCAAAAATCGTGTGTTCACTCTGATATCTTCTATTCTAATCCACTGTTACAGTGCTCAGACCCCCCACATGAGGCTGCCCCCTGCCCCTCTGTGTGGACACTCTCCTCACCCCTGCTCAGAGTCAGATTCCTCATGTCAGGCCGCCCCTGCCACATGGACCCTCCTCACCCACCTCCCTGCCAGGCTCCAGCATCTCCCACCAAGGATCCTTCCTTGTGCAGGTGCCCTCTTTACCCTGCTCAGGCTCCAGCACTGTGGCGTAATACAAAATATATATTTAGTCTTTGTCTTCGGTTCCTGGCATGGAGCTTCTAAAACCCTTGTAACTTCTCCACCATACCCACGTTTATGTTAATGATGCAACTCTCAGAGGATGGTGGCTGGTTGCCAGTGGAACAAACTATGTGATTAGAGAACTGCAATTTTCAGGCCACCCACCCTCGCCCCCAAGCTCCAGGGAGGGGAGAAGCGCTGGAGATTGAGTTCAATTACCAATAGTCAGTGACTGAATTGATCATGCTTAGATCATGGAACCTCCATAGAACCCCCAAACTACGGGATTCATGAACTCCCTGGCTGGTGAACGCACCGAGGTGCTGAGAAGGTGGTGCTCCCAGAGAGGGCATGGCAGCTTCGCCGCTCTTCCCATACCTTGACCTACGCATCTCTTCCACTCGGCTGTTCCTAAGCTATATCCTTTATAATAAACTGGTGATAATAAGCAAAATGTTCCCCTGAGTTCTGTGAACGGTTATAGCCAATTATCAAACCTCAGGAAGGTGTTGTGGGAACTCCCGATTTCTGGCCAAGTCAGACAGAAGTACAGGTGTCAGCCTGGGACTTGTGATTGGCATCTGAAGTGGGGGCAGTCTTGTGGGACTGAGCCCTTGAACTTGTGGGGTCTGATGCTAATTCTAGGTAAATGGTGTCAGAATTGAAGGACACCTAGTTGGTGTCTGCAGAGAATTGAAGAATTGCTTGGTCTGGAAAAAACCCACACATTTGTTGTCAGAAGTGTCAAACGTAGAGAAAAACAGCCACACACACCCCCTTTAGGCACCCTGTGCCAAGCAGCACTCTACATGTACGCACTTCTCAGCCTGCCCGGGCTCTGAATTCTGCTCTAATGCCGCCACCCCCACCCCCATCTTGTCCCTCCTACCTTACTCTGCCCCACCTAATGGCTTTGGGACTGAATTGTTTAGGACAGGAAGGGGAAAGGAAAAGGAAGAAAAGAAAAAGAAAGTCACATATAACTTACTTAAAGCAGCTACTTTCATTTTAGTTCACTTCCAGTCTTGACATTGTGTATATATGTTTTTTTCCTACAGTTATCATGAGCAATACAATTATTTTATATTTAAGGTTAGCATTGAATTAGGTTTTTGTTATTTTTCTACATAGCTTTTTATAAAAACAGATGCTATTGGCCATAGAACATGCCTTAAAAAGATGAGCCTTAATTTACTGAATTACTTCTCTCTTGTTGGATATTTCTGTCGTCTGTAATTATTTCCATATAGATAGTGCTACGAGAAACCTCTTCATGAATGTGGCTTTTCTTCTGTTAGACGGCTTTCTATGGATGATGCCTAGGAGTAGAATTACGAGGCTGAAGGACATGGACGCTGTTATGCCTCTTGAATATATCCACAAACACTTAGCCAAGGGTTTAGCACCCAGTAGGTGCTCAATAAATGTTTGTTGAATCTGAATAGGAATGTTAGCTTCCAAAAGATGTTTCCAAATTACCGTGCTGACAACAGTGTTTGCGGTGTGTTTGCTTCCTTCTGAAACAATCTGATGGATTAGGGCAAGTTTCTTAGCTTTTCCGAGCCTCCGTTTCCTTCTCTGTCAACAGAGTAACGTGCAGCCTGATTTTATCGTTAATTTCCAATCCTTTTTCTCAATGGAAAATCAGTGAGATCCCTTAGCCAAATGTGCCTGAGGGAATCCATGTCTGCCTGTCCTGCTGGCATCCTTGGTTTTGTGTAGCCCCTACAGCATCTCCTTTGTCCTTCACAATGACAACTGTCTATCCTAATTGTAAAGTTCTCAGGACACCGTCACCTCGCACTCTGCCGCCTCTTCAGCCACAGCGGAGGTGGGCTCGACTCTGTCCTGCTCTCTGATGGATGGTGAGTGAGGGACATTGCTCTGGATAATCTGAGTGGAAAGGAAGTGTGTTCCAGATCAAGGGGAATCTAAAAAGGATTTCTTCACTGTGGAGAACTCAGGACTCTAGGATAATTGCTTTGTTGTATTATAAAACATCTTCCTCTGCATTTAGTAGCTTGAGGATTTGCTGTTGTTGACACTGTTTTAATGGTTCCCTTAAGCTTTTGATTTTATTATAAAAAAAAAGCTTTATTATTTTTGTTTATTTATTTACTTTTTAAATTATTTATTTATTTATTCATTTATTTTTGGCAGGTGGCCAGTACAGGGATCTGAACCCTTGGCTTGGTGTTACAAGGCTGTGCTCTAACCAACTGAGCCAACCGGCCAGCCAGAGAAAAAGATTTTTAGAAAAATCAAAGCAATATATAAATAGAATAAAAAGTCATCTAGTGTTACCAGGTTTTTAATAAAAAATGGCAGCTCTACCCACCCCTCCTCATTCTTCATTACTGCTTTTCTGAAGAAGCCACTTTTAACTCGTTTAACCGTTGTTTCTGTATTTCTAAATAACATTTCTTATATAGGTTGTCTTGGCTCTGGTTCTCAGTAAATAAGCCAGAGTAGATTCTGTTATTTGTTAAGAAGAAAGTTGTTAGGGCTGGCCCGGTGGCGCACTGCTACAGTGTGCCGCTTGGGAAGCGCGGCGGCGCTCCCGNCTGGCATCCTTGGTTTTGTGTAGCCCCTACAGCATCTCCTTTGTCCTTCACAATGACAACTGTCTATCCTAATTGTAAAGTTCTCAGGACACCGTCACCTCGCACTCTGCCGCCTCTTCAGCCACAGCAGCGGTGGGCTCGACTCTGTCCTGCTCTCTGATGGATGGTGAGTGAGGGACATTGCTCTGGATAATCTGTGTGGAAAGGAAGTGTGTTCCAGATCAAGGGGAATCTAAAAAGGATTTCTTCACTGTGGAGAACTCAGGACTCTAGGATAATTGCTTTGTTGTATTATAAAACATCTTCCTCTGCATTTAGTAGCCTGAGGATTTGCTGTTGTTGATGACACTGTTTTAATGGTTCCCTTAAGCCTTTTGATTTTATTATAAAAAAGCTTTATTATTTTTGTATATTTATTTACTTTTTAAAATATTTATTTATTTATTCATTTATTTTTGGCAGGTGGCCCGTACAGGGATCTGAACCCTTGACTTGGTGTTACAAGGCTGTGCTCTAACCAACTGAGCCAACCGGCCAGCCAGAGAAAAAGATTTTTAGAAAATCAAAGCAATATATAAATAGAATAAAAAGTCATCTAGTGTTACCAGGTTTTTAATAAAAAATGGCAGCTCTTCCCACCCCTCCTCATTCTTCGTTACTGCTTTTCTGAAGAAGCCACTTTTAACTCTTTTAGCCATTGTTTACCTAATATTTGTTTCTGTATTTCTAAATAACATTTTTTATATAGGTTGTCTTGGCTCTGGTTCTTAGTAAATAAGCCAGAGTAGATTCTGTTTTTTGCTAAGAAGAAAATTGTTAAAGGATTTTAGGTAGCTTACAGTATTTGGAGCATTTGAGGAAAACAGATTTAAAGTGGAACTTCTAGAAATAATACCCCAAGCCACACCACAGATATGCCTGGTGATGGAACTGTGGCTACTGACCCCAAAACCACATCATTAGGTCCATCCTTAGAAGAACTATTCAATTAGTGTTGATGTGAGAGCCCTGTCAAGGCTGTGTGTCTGTACAGACACATGGGTAAACTAAGTCACAGGGCATGATGCCATGCAGCTCCCTTCAGATCAAATCACTTGTGCCATCACCAGTGCCAGCTCCTCACTTAGTGTGTTTCCCTTTCTCACCCACCTCTTCGTGGCGAGAGAGAGAGAGAGAGAGAGAGAGAGAGAGAGAGAAGGTGTGTGTGATTGCTAGAACCTAGGTGCAAGCTGAAATTGAAAAGTGTAGCCTATCACCTTTTCACAAAGAGCTTTGAGAGCCAGAGTGTAGCTTGAATATGGTTTACTTTTTCCTTGAGAGCCCTTAGACTGTTAATCATAGTTATTTTAAATTGCTGGTCAGATAATTCCAACATCCCTGCCGTATCTGAGTCTGGTTCTGATGCTTGTTCTGTTTTTTCAAACTGTGCTTTTTAGTACACCTTGTAATTTTTTTATCGGAAGCCCAACATGCTGCACTGGGTAAAGAGAACTGCTGTAAATAGACCTTTAGTGATGCGGTGGTAAAGTGTAGGAGAGGGGACGCGTCTTATAGTCCTGGCATGAGGTCTTGGTCTTGTGAGCTCCTGCCTCTGGACTATGAACTTCAAACATGCTTCTCGGTGTTTCCCCCCTAGGTGGGACGGGATGGCTGGAGGGAGCTAGATTTGAATATTTCCCTTCCCCCAGGCCAGTGATGTTCTGAACAAACCCTGCAGGTTAGGCCCTGGTGAGCTAGCAGCACTTGTTAAGAACAGAAAGTGGTGGCGTATTTCAAAAGGGTTCCTCTTCTCCTCCCCCTGCTGGAAGAAAGAGGGGATTTTTTTTCTTTGATTGGCTCCCCTCCCTGGAGTTTCTGACTCTCAGCTTGTCCACTCTGAGCCTCCGTCAACCAGCCAACTATACTTCAGGTTTTTCTACCCCGGCACTTGTTCCTGCAGAGGTTTCTGCTCCTGGGGCTCTGCTCAAGCAGGTTGTGATGCTCTGTATCTGCCTGTCTGGCTTTCAAGCAGTTTGACCTGTGACCTCAGGTCTCTGACGGGTCCTAGAAGAGTGGCTGATGTTCAGCTTATTCAGGTTTTTACTTGTTAGGATGGAGTGATGACTTCCAAGCTCCCTATAGGCTGGACTGGAAACTAAAGTCTCTGTCTGGTGGTTTCGAATGTTCTAAAATATTTCTGTGCCAGATGGTGACCAATAAAATTAGATAAACCCCATTCAACCTGGTGGACCAATTTCATATGAAATCATTTGAGACTCGTTGCACTGAAATCATTGCTGAAAGACTAGAAATAACATGGGTTTTGAAGTTGGACAGACCTAGTTTGGAAATTTGCTGTGACAGGTGTCCACCTATGTGACTGTGGATGTGTTAATCTCTCTGAACCTCAGTTTTCTACTATGTAAGATGGGAATTGGATTATACTCCTCATAGAATCACTATAATTACCGTTGTTATTTTTATGCCTAATGGAGAAAATAGGGGGGAGCTGGGTAGGATAGTGAGGAGGTCTCTTGCATCCTTCTGTTTCCTTAAATTTCTTTTGTGCCCTACTGTTCTAGTTTACCTCTAACAGTGACTGCTTTTACTCTTCTTTCTTCCACATTAGGCCTTCGGTGTCATCCTTTTCTCCATATAAGGTTATGTTCTACCAGGCTAAGCTGTAAAGTCATGTTCTTAGGCAAAATGGGCATCAAGGAGAACCTGGCATAGGCTTAGATTTGGCTTAAATCTAATCTGTAAATTGGTGATTTCTCTGTTTCTAGCCCATTTTCTTTTCTGAATCACCAGAATAATTTGAAATTCCCCTTAAGCTCCATTGGTATAAATCAAATGATGTTAAGTAGCAGCTGGATTTCTTTCTTTTTCTTTTCTTTTCTTTCTTTCTTTTTTTTCTTACCACTACACTGATGAAGCATCTGGATTCCAATGACCATGTCAGTGTTAACTGTATTGTTGAGGATGAGGTTGGGTTTGGCTATAGAAATTCCGCAGCTTCTTTCCCCTAAGTCAAAATGAGGTGAAGTTCTTGGACTCTTCACGGTTTCTCATTAAGAGGACTCCAGGACACACCTGGATGAGTACATTCAGTTTGTTTCTAGCAACATTTCCTTGTCAGATGAGCTAAAAGTTCAACTATTTATTGGGTGGAGGAACCATGAGCTGATGCCCTGGCTGAGTCATGGGCTGGGAGTTGGGGCAGTGTGAAGCTGGCAATGGTTGAGCCCAAGGAAGTCAGTTTTATTTCTTCCTGTTGCTGTTTCTAAAGGTGTGAGATGGAGAAGAGGAAGAGAGGAAAGCCAAGAGGACAGAAAGCAAGAGATGGGGACAGGAGAGGGTGAAAGGTAAGGAGGAAAGAAAGGCAAGAAGGAAACCAAACTCTACTTGCCCGACTATGCATTTCACATGGTCCTTTCATTTGCTCCTTACACCACCTGGACGGTAGCTATCACCACGTCTATTTTCAGTGAAAGTAAATGTGCATCAGAAAGGCTAAGAAAATTGCCCACAGTCACTTAGCAAGCTGGGACTGGGATCCAGGTTGCTGGACTCCAAGTCCTGTTGCTTTGCGATGCTTTGCCCCCCATGGATTTGTCACCCCACTTCCCCTGGGTGACGGAGATGCAAAGGATTACTCAAAGCCCATCTCTTCTGAGCAGTGAGAGGCCCCGAAGTGGTTAATCTCCTGGAACCCTCAAGAGAGAGGCATCCCTTCCTTGGGAAATTAAGGCCGAATTGGGGTTCTCTTCCAGCATTTATTTTCCAGACCAGGAAGTTACAGGAAGAAAACAAAGGTGGGGTTATAGTTTAACAGTATAGGCTGGTAACTTCAAGTGAAACAAGCCAGACGACATTCCAGTAAGGCAATTAAGTGGTCCTCTCAACAATAGTTTAATCTTAGCAAACATTCCTTCTTAACAGCAATTTCTCAGTATCTTTACATAACAATCAGTAACTAGTCTGTCTTTGAGCCAGCAACCTGCTGTGCCACAATCCTTATCTTGCAACAGAGACTTATACCCTGAGGGAAATTTCCAGTCCTCCGCAAGGTCAATATTTGAAACTGCAAGGCTTTGGAAAACCAGGCCCTGTGAAGTACATATGCTTTTATAGTATATTCCACAAAGTCCCATGCTTTTCCACTTGCATTCTTCCTCTTGTTTAGCCAAGCTGTGTTTATTAGTCTCCGCTCTGTGCCATGTGTGGTGTGATAGGCACAGTGATGTAATGACAAAGATGCAAGGGTGTTGTTAGGTGTGCTGCCCACATGGGTACTGAATTCACTTAAGATGATAGCAGATGGGAAGGTGGAGAGGAAGGCTGGACCAGGTGTCAAAGTGCTCAATGGGTGTAGACGCCTGAGGCTCACTTTGGTAGAAGATTGATGAGAAGGGTAGAAGGAGGAATAATAAAGTGGCCTGAACCTTAAAAAAGAATGAATTAGTATGAGGAGGAAAAACTAATGTCCTGACAACATTATTAGGGAGTTAGGAGAATGCTGATGCTACCCCTGGTGCCCGTATGAGAGAATGTGTGGCTTCCACTATAAAGGATTTTATGGAACTGCTATCCTTGGGAAGAGACAGGATTCAAAAAGTCAAAGAAGTACAGAGAACATTCCAGAAAGATAATGTCATCCTGGAGGTTACTTATAGTGTGAATGGTATTTTCTCTTCTGTTTCATTGACTGTTTTTCTGTTATTGCACCATTAATATACTGTTTAAATTATAGCCTTATAATAAAATTTAGTTTCTGGTGTTTCAAGTCTAACTTTGTTGTTCTTACCCATATCCCAATTTCTTAGCTATTTTCACTTAATAAAAGTATTCAGCTGTTACTGCGATGAGAAATTGCATTGAATGCTTACTTTAATTTGGGTGTAATTGGCACAATTACCCTTTGTAGTAAGTCAAGTTCCCTGGGAAGCAGACTCAGAAGATTTGCATAAGTAGGTTTATTAGGGAGTACCCTTGGGACTGCTACCTCTCTGGGTGTGAAGGAAGTGGGATTGGATAGAGGAAGCAGGTGAACTGTAATGAAGTCATGACAAAACGTCTAATCCCAAGGGGAGTTCTGGGACTGGGATGGAAAATCATAGTTGTCCAAATTGAGGCAAGGGGACCGAGCCTTCGTAAAACTTCTTCCCCCCTTGACCATCATTAGATGTGAAGGACCCAGGGAAAGGAGATGTTAAGCTCGGGAGACGTGGCTTTCTTGCACTGAGGGAGATTCCTGGAGTGCGATCAGCAAAGAGCCATTCACAGCCAACTCTCTCAGCAGCTCAAGGAATGAGTGCCTTGGTCTCTAAGTGGAAATCTCAGTGACTCATCACAGTATCCTCTACACCCATTTAAATCTTCCCATCTAGCAGCACATTGTGTCTTCTCATTTGTTCCAATCTGTTTTTCCCAAAGATTTTCAAAGATTCAAATTGTTACAAAGGCATATATATATAGTTTTTCCATACAATGCCTACTACACTGCTGTTAAATTTATTATAGGTTATTTTGTATTTTATGTAGGTGTAATGAATGAAACATTTTCCCATTATATCTCCTAACTGGTTATTCCTAATATGTAAAAATAACATATATAGGCTACTACAGTTATTTTTTTGTCTTTTTACTTATATTTTTTCAGCTTTATTGAGGTATGTCAGCATACAGTAAGCTGCACATATTTACAGTGTGTACTTGAATGAGTTTTGACTTATGTGTACATTTATAAAAACATCACCACAATCAAGCATATTCATCACCCCCAAAAATATTCCTTGTGTCTCTCTGTCATCCATCCTTTCCTGCTTTCCATTCATCTGCCTTCTGCCAGATCAGTTTGCATTTTCTAGGACTTTTTATTAATGGAATCATATGGCACAACTATTTTGAATTCATCTGTGCATCAATGGCTTATCCCTTTTCATTGCAGCTGTACCACGTGCATGTACCACCATGTCTATTTACTTGCTGATGCACATGTACTTGTTTCCAGTTTTTGACAACTACAAATACAGCTGATATGAATATTAATGTGCAAGTCTTCGTGTGGACATATGATATCTTTCTTTTGGGTAAGTGCCTACAAATGGAATGTCTGGGTCATATGGAAGATATGTGTTTAACATGTTAGCAAACTGATCAACCATTTATCGAAATTGTATCATTTTACGTTCCCACCAGTAGTAAAGGAGAGTTCCAGTTCTTACCTATTCTTTGTCAATGCTAAGTGTGGTCAGACTTTTAAATTTTAGCTATTCTAGTGGGTATGCCTTAGTATATCATGGTGGTTTTAGTTTGCATTTCCTTAATGACTAGTGATGTTGACCATCTTTTCATGTGCTTGTTGTATTTATCAGAAATCTAACTTAGCTTTCCGATTATTTCGAAAAGATTTTTAGTGATTCAACTGGGTAAAAAGATACATCATATGTAAGCTATAATATTTATCTCCCTCTTTGAATAATATGTTTAGTTCTTTTTTCTTTTATCTGATTTCATTGGTGAGAACTGACATAATAGTATTATCTTTTTCTTTTCCAACTTCAACATAGTCAGTTTCTTATTAAAAGATGATATTGCAATAGAATATTTAATTCTTTAGGGCCGGCCTGGTGGAGAGTGCGCCGCTTGGGAGTGTGGCGGCGCTCCTGCCGAGGGTTCGGATCCCATGTGGAGACCGGTTCCCGCTTACTGGCTGGGTGCGGTGCGGGCGCAACACCGAGGGTTGCGATCCTGTTGCTGGTCCCCAGTACGGGCGTGACACCTAGGGTTGAGATCCCGTTACTGGTCAGTAAAAAAGACAAAAAGGAAAAGAAAAAAAAAAGAATATTTAATTCTTTAAATATACTATTTTCTATCCTAATTTGCTCAGATTTTGTTAAGTTTACCTTTAAAGAAATTAGGTCTTTTTTTTCATAATTATTTAAGTAATCATACGGGTTTTTCATTTTTCCTTTTTACTTATAAAAAAGGAATCAAATTCTATATATTATTTTCTAATTTTTTATGTGGATTTTTAAGCTATATATACTTTCTCTTTTTCTATTATATGTTTTAGCAAGATAAATATTCTTATAATTAAACATCAGTATACATCTAGGCCTATTAGGCTAATGCTAGATTTGCAATGCTAGGTCGAATTTCAACATGTTTAAGGCTTTTGATATTTACCATGAAATTTCTCTCAAGCAAGTTAATAGCTATTTACATGCTTACCAACATTCTGATCTGTTCTGATAATTTGATAGGTGATTAATGCTACTTAAATAATTTGCATTTGCCTTTGAATACTCTGAGTACTTTTTCCCCACCAAATAAAATCCAAGCATATGCTGAGTGTTTTAAGTGTGTATTTTAATTTTGGTTTTCATTTTAGGGCTTTATTTCCTTTACTTTCTGTCTTTCATTTTATGTACAGTTGATAGTCATTATTTGTGGATTCTGTACTTGCAAATTCATCTACTAACTAAAATTTATTTTTAACCTCAAAATTAATCGATACTCATGGAACTTTTTTCTTTCTTTTTTTTTTTTGACAGCTGACATATATGGGGATCTGAACCCTTGACCTTGGTGTTACAAGGCTGTCCTCTAACCAACTGAGCTATGTGCGACTATTACTTTCATAGGCGTACATAGACATGCACAGAGCAGTGAAGAATTTGTCTCCTGATGCTCCTGTTTCCCCCTGAGATTGAGCAAGGCAGCAACCCTCCTTGTCTCACCTCTCGCTGTAAACAAGGGCCCTTTTTGTGGCCGATTTAGTGTCATGTTTTTTGCATTTTTGTGCCTTTTGTTTTCACTATTTAAAATGGTCCCCAAGGACAGTACTGAAGTGTTGTCTAGTGTTCCTAAGTGCAGGAGGGCTGAGAGGCACCTTACTAAGAAAATATGTGTGTTAGATAAGCTTCATTCAGGCACAAGTGATAGTGTTGTTGACCGTGAGTGCACTGTTAATGAATCAGCAATATATTAAAAAAGGTGTCTTCAAACAGAAAAACACATAAAAGAAGGTTACGTATTGATCAGCTGATGGAAATGTTGTGACCCGAGGCTCACAGCCATCTAACTCTGTCCTGCAGGAGCAATGGCTCGGCATTTGCTAGTTCAGTGTTTGAGGTGACATTATAGAGTGTAACGACCCACAAACAGCGAGAATCACATGTATTGTGTTTTCTATGATTTCCCCCTCCCCAAGTGATCTAGAAGGTCTGCCATCAGCTTGTCATCAACTTTGCCCCCTTCTGGCGGTTATTTCTCAGAACCCCTTGTCATCAGGGCTCCTGTTTAGATTCTGCCAGTGAGAAGTTCCTGTGTGAGATCAAGACGGTGTCCAAGAGGGAGAAGCCTCCTGTTCCTCCAGCAGCAGCAGATGTGGGCAGAGGCGGCTTCCTGACTCGTGGGCTGCAGCAACTTCACCTTGACGGCTTGCATGTTGCCTGCCTGGGTGCTTCAGACAGCTGAGATTGTTACTGGAAGCTTCCTGCAATTTTTACATATCATTTCCCAAAAGCCAGTTACTGTTTGCCCTGACCTCTGCTTCCTTAGACCTTCCAACGATTCTGTGAGCACCTGCACTGCATTCTGTATTCCTGTATATTTGTATCTCTGTATTGCATTTTGTAGGGGAAGAATAAGCTCCACAGGTTCTTAGTTGGAGCAGACCCCTGTCACAAAAGACAGATTAATAAGAAAAAAACAAACAGAAGTTTATAACATGTATATTTCACGTATACACAGGAGACACCCAGGGAATGAGCAGTTTTCAAAAAGGTGGCTTTGAATTGTAGCTTCTATAGCATTTCAACAAAGCAACAGTACATTTCTAGAGAAGTGGCAAGACAAAGGAAAAGGACTTTGAGTCTCTAGGGTCTTGGAGAAGTGACAAGTCCTGGAACTTGGAGGGAGGCAAATAACTGAAAGATAATGAATGTTCGTTAATGAAGCTTGTTAATGTAGATTCCTCTCCTACGACCTCCAGGCTGATAAGCGTCCAAAGTTGTCTTCAGTGGTTAACCTTTGTCCTCCCTGGTAGAAGTCGGGGGTTGGGGGGCGGTGGAGCAGGGTATCTTCTTGCTTTTGTAAATCTATGTCCTGCTTTTAGGCAAATAGAGGGAGGGGCAGAGAGCTTCTTCTCAACTGCCTTCAGCTCAATAATCCTTCATATCTGGGGGTGGTGTACTCAGGTCTCCCTCAATTCCCTACTTGAAATACTAGACTGGTTTGTGTTTTCCTGACTGAAGCGTGACTAATATGATATTGGTACTGAAAGGGGTGTGCCTTCTCTGTGCAGGACGAAGGAAATACAGGGCTTGGTGCTCCTCGAAATCCATGTCCTCCTCTGCCTCTTGGGCATGCAGCTGAGTGACACTTCTCAATTTCCTGGTATCTAGGTGGAGCCTTGTGACAGAGACTCTTCCTCCTTCCCTCCCCGCCGCCCCCATGGAACTATGCCTTGAGCCAGAAATCAATTTTACTGTGATAAGCCACTAAGATTGTGGGACTTTTTTTCTCTTTTAAAGCAGTTAGTTCTGAGAAATGCCCTCACCGGTCCAATGCCAAAGGATGGACACGTAGACATGAGGTACAGCAAAGTGAGACTTTAATAATGGCCTTTCAAGTCTGCATGTCTGTGAATGGGACAGGCACGCAGAAAAGGGCTGTAGCAGGCAATCTATTCCTTAGTATATGAATCCCTCCTCCCACTTCCTCATTGGCTGAGTAATACGGGATGCACAATCTTCCTGAAGGATGGCTAAAATTTATTACTCCCTTGCAAGGAATTCCTTTGTCTGGGGGCTCAGGACAAGCCCGTGAAAAAGGCCCACTTAAGCCCTATGAAAGAGAAACACGAGGGAATGAAGGAAACAATGGGGACTAGTAACTAATTACCATCTCAAGGAGAGCTCTGTCTGTTCAGAGATGCTCTGGGAATGGGCTGGGCCTGAATCAGTTAAAACACCCTCAGATAAGTCATTTCTGAAAATGAATCACTTAGATTATTTTCTTACATTAGTCAACCCTAACTAATATAAAAGACATTTTTAAAATTATACTAGTGCCTACTTTTTACATTAAAAAATAGACTTGGCCCATATTTCCATTATCACCAATGACGGGAATGTAACAGTATCTATTGATTCCCTCTTAAGTAAGGTGAAAAACTTGAAATGCTTTTCCTTCATCTGTGTTCACCCCTATCTATCTCTGTTGGTAAAATCCGAAATTGCATCCCAGATTGTAATTAATTATTTTTTGACAATTGTATTCTATTTTGTAATCATATTTCCAATGATTATTTAGGCTTTGTTACAAATATAATAGATTTTATTGCTCACCACCCATCCTATTACAGCGCAAGTTAGCTTTAGTTATGTGCTTTATTTGTGTGTCTTGGTTTCTGTAAGCACCCTTTATGTACTGTCTGAAGAAAGATACAGAGAGGATATGCTTTCTAAGTCCTTAAATAGCTGAGACTGTTTCTTTGTTGCTTTTATACATGAATAGCAACTTAACAGAGTCCATAATTTTGTTTTTTTTTCCTTTTTGTCTTTTTTACTGACCGGTAACAGGATCGCAACCCTCGGTGTCACGCCCGTACCAGGGACCAGCAACGGGATCGCAACCCTTGGTGTTGCGCCCGCGCCGCGCTCAGCCAGTGAGCGGGAACTGGTCTCAACATGGGATCCGAACCCTCGGCGGGAGCACCGCCGCACTCCCAAGCGGCACACTCTCCAGTGCACCACCGGGCCAGCACCCGAGAAAACATTTTTAAAAATCAACTCCTAGGCATTGAGGAGAGATGATGGGATGTCGGGCACGTGAACATTCTGCTTCAAGGATCTGATTCATTACTCAAGTTCCATGGATAGCTCTGTGTTCTGTACAGGGAAAGGCACAAGTCCAAAGTTCTTTTGAAAGGGTTTCTCTGGGAAATGTAGGGGTCACAGAAAAGTTGCCCTGTGACATGCTCAGACAGAAGTGGCAGGCAGTAGAGTTGCCTTGACCTTAGCATCAAGAGGCTGCAGTACAAGAAAAAGAGGAACTTATAGAATGGTTTCTCTACAGTCTTGGAGGGAGAGCTTGAGACTCTGGCATGGAGTAAGGGGATGCGCCTTGACCTTAGGATCAAGAGGCTGCAGTACAAGAAAAAGAGGAACTTACAGAATGGTTTCTCTACAGTCTTGGAGGGAGAGCTTGAGACTCTGGCATGGAGTAAGGGGATGGCAGGGGGTACCACTGGTGTAGATCTGGGGGGCAGAAGTGGCTGCCGAGCTCTGATTCACACTGTTTGTTACCCAAAGAATTGAATTGTGCCTTCTATATACAGAAGAAAAGCACTAGGACCCAAAGAGCTTGCCCTAAGCATCACAGAATCCCAGTTTCTTCAACAATGGCACAGCCAAGATGGGTCCACGCAGGGTCACGAACAGTTGGTTTAATGGCTCTGTGGCCACGGCCGCCAGCAGGTAACAGGAAGGCATTATGACCTCTAAGACCTGGAGCTCCGTGCCAGATGAGCCCCACCCTGGGACACCCATGTCTATTGTGTCACTGTTTCCGTCCATACAGGATCCAACTGTAGCTGGCCGTAGGATACTGCTGACTATCAGATGAAACTCATTGAAGCTGGAAAAGTGCAATTTACCACTCTCACCATCCTCGTGCTGGCACTGGTCTTTCCTGGCAACACGTGTCTGTGAGGAACGTTTCCAGCCTTAGCCTAGAATGCAATTCACACTGTCTCTCTCTCCCTCTCTCTTCTGTAATACTGAACTGCTAAATCCTTATTCTACTTAACCATTCTGCATTAGCCTTGGAAATGGCAGTTATGTTGATGGTAGAGATGGAAGAACACATGCCCTTGGTCCAGACGTCAGAACTGTTGGCCTGCAGCATGGACATTTTGTTTGCCCTTCCAGACCCCTCTCCATCCTTCTCTGCCCTGTGGCCTATTTCAGTGGTGTGCTGGAGCCAGCCAGAGCTGATTGTGTGCATCTTGTTATAACTCCATGTCTGATGACCATGGTGGGAATATTGACCGTGGCGATTGGCGGACGCTGCAGATAAGTGTGCACGCGCACACACGCGTGCCTCAGAGTTTGGTGTTAAGTACTTATTTAGCAGCCCACCACTGGGGCTACATCTATAGGCTTCTTGCCTTCTGGCTTCTGCATGGCGTTGGGCCACTGGACAGTACTTATAGGGGATTGAAGAGCGAGAAGAGAGTGTGGTCAGAGTACCCATTCTGCTGGCTCCTTCCTAACGGTGCCCACAGACTGGCTGCATCCCTCTCCAAAGGCTTCAGTGCTGTCAGGCACCCTCTCCATAAATCCATCCTCTCTGGATTCCAGACACTCCTTCCCTGTCCTTCTTCGGGCCTGTGGGTGGCGATGGCCCAGGCCTCCACACTGTCCCTCCTTGAGTTCTTGAACCGTCCTTGCTCCAGTAGTCCCTTTATGACACTGTTTTCTAGTAACCCACTTCAGTGGCACCCTTGCTCCCTTCTGTGACTCTGACTAACACAAAACCCAGTCACATTTCAGTGGGCAGTGACTGCCTGCCCTGTGGGGTACATTTCCTGGGTCTCCATGGAGACGGCACGTTCCAAGAGCTGTGGTTTGCAAACTCCATAGAGCCTTGCTTGGGGTGTTTTCTTCAAATGCAATCTCATTTGCAAACTCAATATATACATTACGTAAAAGCGAAGGTTCCTGTCTTCAGTGGAGTAGCAGGTAAAGTGCTGCCTGTTCACCAAACTTCTCATCTGCCACGGCCGCCGTGAATACACTTCACTGGAACTCCTGAGGGTCCAGGGAGCACAATTTAAATACCACATTTCTATACAAGAAACCGTGGCTTTATTTCCCAGGGCACCTAGAGAATTATGGATAAACTAAAGGCATGTCAGACCCTGTATTCAGTGCTCTATGTTGGTCAGTTCACAACAACCCTGTGGAGGTAGCCCCTTTGTCAGTCAGGTGAAGTCTGGAAATCCTTTCCAAAGATTTTTCAATGCATAAACCACAATAAAAATAAAAGTACAAAAGAAAACCACAGCTAAACAAAGTCACCAAAACATTAAAACACAGAATCATGTTAGTAATAAATTTGCTTCTCTACCAACACAGTACATTGTTGGATCTAGCAGCACGTCTAACACCTACTACAGTTTTCAAGTGGTGATGATGAGCATAAATGGTAATTTGAAATATCTGCAGCGACTCTAATGTGCTATGAAAACATTAGTGACAGAGTCACAGGTACTGCTAATACAACTCTGATTTTATTTCCTTATTTTTGGTCTATATTTAAAAAGGAAGAAAATGCTAGATCTCAGAGAGAGGTTAATAAAAATAAAGATTTTTTTCCTCCGTCCAAGTTCACGTGCCCTATGCTGGTTATCAATCTCTTGTCCCTCAGATCCCGGTCTGCCTGCCGTTGCTGGCTCTGTGATGCTGGGGTTCCGCACACCACGTTTCCACCCTGACAGCTGACTCCTTGTTATGTGGGCATTGGCCAAGGAGCAAACGAGAGGGAGACTAGAAGGCTGGAAGAGAGAGAAGGGGTCTCTGTCAACATCATGCAAATGGTAATATTTCATCCCACCACTGGCAGGCGATTCCAGGAGCAGTTGGTTCCAGCTTCCAGTTGTTTCCACACTCCCAGCACCAGCCTCATGGTGTCCCCTCAGAGATACCAACACCAGCTGGGCCGTACCTCTTGGCTGCCATAACAAAGCACTGAAAACCAGGTGTCTTAACAGAAACTTATTGTCTCACAGTTCCGGAGGCTGGAAGTCCAAGATCAATCAGGGTGTCAGTAGGTTCATGCTCTCTCTGCTGCTCTGGAGGAGAATCCTTCTGTCCTAGGTTCTATTGGTGATCGTCAATCTTTGGCACCCCTTGGCTCATAGATGCCTCACTCCAGTCACACAGTGTCACCTCCCTGAGTGTCTTCACATCATCTTTCCTCCATGTGTATCTGTCTCTGTGTCCAAATATCCCCCTTCTTTGAGGACACTGTCCTATTGGCTCAGGGTCCACCCTAGTGACTTCATTCTAATTCAATTACCTCCGCAAAGACCCTATTTCCAAATAAGGTCACTTTCAGAGGTACTGGAGGTTAAAATTTCAGCATACGAACTTGGGGAGACATAATTCAACCCTCCTCCGAGGTCTGGGTCCCAGCTCTGTGGAAACCTTCTCCAGGTTTCCTGTCCCCAGCCCCAGCTTGGGAGCTGCTTCCTGCTGCTATTATTTCTGTGTTACCTGGTGTTTCTCTTCTGTCTTCCAGTCCTCCAATATCTGATTAACCCATTCCTTATATCACATTCTCTCCGTAAAAATAACTGGCGTGGTTTTGTTTTCCCAGCCAGACCATGGCTGTCCTGGACTCTTTCAGTCTTCAGCGTGGACCCCAGGGTGAGAGTGGCTGATGTCTTAGACGGAGATCTAGTACTGTACTTATCTCAAGAAAGAATCAGGGATTATAAGAGGAGGTTTATGACTCTCAAAACTTAGTAAGACCTCTAAGTTTTTGTACCTTTTTCCTTGTTTTAAATATCTCAGTTATTCCCTTGTTGTGTCCTTATAGTGACACTCCAAATAAAGTAGACCCATGAGTTTGTCCCCAGGGGTGGTGGGAAAGGGAACCAGGTGGCGGGTCTTGGATGGAGAGCATCCCTATGGGGTGGAGGGCGGTTGCGGCGCTAAAGAGAAAGCAGAAGTTAAGTCCCTGGGACTGGGGCAGGGAAGAAAGGAAGAATATAGTAGCTGGGCCTGGGAACTGCTCTGGGAATTCCACAGGGAAAAAGCATTTGTGCCCTTTAACCCAGTAATCCTGCTTCTAGGAAGCTACCCTAGGAAAATAATCCAAGAGAAAAAATGTCACACGCCTGATTCTTGCCACCTGCTGGCCTGTGGCTATGATGAGAACCTTTGACACTGATGCTGTGGGGCACAGACTCACTGGCCACTCATGCAGCTGTGGGACCTGAAGCCCCCGCTCAGAGCCCCGATCACTTCTAGTGCTTCCCACCAGCGTCTCCCACGTGTGAAGGACCAAGCCTCCCTGTCCTGCTCCAGCCTGTTCGCGGTTGTCCTCAGCCTGTAACCCACCACAGGGTGGTCCCCGCTTCTGCCCCTCACCCCCCGCATGGAGACGCTGCATCTGGGCCATTTCCGCGGGCTTGGCAAGCTCTGCTGCTGCCCCCCTATCTCCCTGACCCCTGGCCACTGTGGTTTCCACACCGAGACCAGGACCTTTCCTCAAAAAGACACCTTCACATCTGCCTGTTCAAGACTCTCTGCAAATGATGAGGACCACTGCCTTCAGCCGGGTATAGAACGGACACAGAGTCTTCCTTCCCCCCCCACCCCCATCCCTCTCCCCACCAGGCCAGAAATGGCCCCTCTCTGTTGCATATTGTGTCATGGAAAGAGTTGCCTGAAAACTTGCTGGCACCTCACCCTCCATTGCCTCCAAGGCTTCTGGCCTCTGATCCAGAGTAGCGATCTGAATAATGCACTGATGTGTTCATCATGATGTTAGGTCCAGCAGGGAAAAACTGCAAATAGCTCCAAGTACACAGGTAGAGAAGTGATCGGGTGAGGTATGTGGTATAACCCATTGTGACCTACGTAGAGCCAATAATGAATAGGAAGGTACTATCACCATGTAAGAAAGTGCTCGTGACTTAATTTTGAGTGATAAAAAGAATACATGATAATACACTATGATTTCAGCCATGTAAAAATGATACATGCCAATGAGATGAGTAGAAAACAAACTCAAACTAATGAAAGTTCAACTTGGAGTATTGATAGTGTGGGTCAACTCTTTCTTTTACTTAGAGTTCTATTCATTTATCTGTAATGTCATTTATTTAATAAAGAATAAAAATTATTAGAAAAAATAATAAAAAGCTTGATCCTGCTTTCAATCATTTTTTTGCACATACCTCAGGTTGTGCAAAAAAGCTTCAGGAGAGGGGCTCAGCCTATTCAGAGATATGGGGTTGACCATACCATTCTCCCTGGGTGCGTTTCCAGCTGGAAATTCTACAAGCTGTGCAAAGCCCTCCTTGTCTATAGGGCAACGTGTAATACGAAGGCATCAGGAGGGAAGAGTAATAATGCTCACTATGGAGTTGTCTCAGTCCGTTTTGCAACTATAACAAAATTCCATAGACTGGGTAATTTATAAACAATGCAAACTTATTGCTCACAGTTCTCGGGGCTGGGAAGTCCAAGATCAAGGTGTCAGCAGATTTTGTGTCTGGTGTGGGCTGCTCTCTGCTTCAAAGATAGTACCTTCTTGCTGCATCCTCACAGAGTGGAAGAGGTAAACATCCACTCTTTAGCTTCTTTTCTAAGGACACTAATCCCCTCATGACCTATTCACCTTCCAAAGGCCCCACCTCTTAATCTATTTCCACTGGGGGTTAGGTTCCCACATATACAGTTTGAGGGGACACCAACATTCAGACTGTAGCAGGAGCATTGGAGAGCAGAACATTAACATTCTAATTGCTTTCTTCACAACCACCTGGCTTCCTGAAGCATGAGGTCTGGAAGAGAAAGTGACCTGCTTGACTGTTGAGAGCCCAAAGCTCTTTTGTTGGTGCCAGCACTTGTTTGCGGTGTGAGCTTAGTGTCCCCTTGGAGTCAGCGATGGAAACTACTTGTCTGCCCTGCTGGTCCCGAAGCCTGGCTAACACAGCCTCACCCCCCACACAGCAGGAGCTGGGCACCTGTGATTACCCCAGGGTAATCTCTGCTTCTCTACCACTTGCTAGGGATCCGCTCTCTCAGAATCTGCTTGCTCAATTTGGTTTGCCAAATCCACATCTGGGTATTGCTGTTTGCCAGGCCCCTGTAGACTCATAATTTGCTTTGTACTTTCTATGTGGCTCTGCGTGTTGCTCTCTGTCATGAAGCTGCTGGTTCTGCTGCTCCATACTACACACCAAGACCCTGGGTAGCAGCGTGGACAGTCACGCTGGCCTGGACCTTGAGAACACTGAATCTTACCCACCGGGAGCCTAACTCCCAAACCCGTGGCTTCTGACTCCAGGAATTCCTGTCTGTCTATATGTCTGCCTATTTACGTATAGTTTTGCTTTGATGCCCCATGATTTCCGATGTGCTTGGCTTGACACTTTGGGTCATCCGTCTCACCTTGCCTGTTTGGACATATGCACCTGCCACTGAACTCTGTGACTCATGTCTTTTACATTTGCCCCTTGGCTCTGAATACTCCACTGGGGGCACAAAGGGGTCTGGGCCATCCCTAGCTGGGCTCTCCATCTCCCTCCCCTGTCCAGGGACCCAGATGGGACCCTAGAGAATGGTGATCTTCTCCGTTGCTCCCTGGGCAAAACAGGAAAAAACACCTACTCTGCAAGTCTTACTGAAACCTTCAACCAGTTATGGGTGTAAAGTTAATTAAATACTTTGGGAGAAAGTACAAAATCTTGCTCCTTTTTAACACAACTGCTAAAGTACTTTGGACACTGTGCTCTCAAATAGTGTGATCTGTCAAGAGACTCACTCGGAGAACTCCTGGGCAGGAGCACCAATCCCTTGCTGAGGGCACTGTGGTTTAGGACCCAGTTCTGCCACATTCCAGGCGTGTGACTCGGGCCCCACATTTCATCATCTGTGGAATGGGAATAACAATACCACCTGACTGACAAGGTTTGGGTGAGGATCAAATAAGGTGTTGCAAACGTATGGGGAAAAAGAGGCAACCACCATAATGATTGGTGTCCTGTACTCATCATTGCGGTAATGACAGTGGGGACGGGCTAGGGTCTAAGCACATGGGAGACTTGGCCCCTCCCCACCAAGATCTTATGTGTAGAGCAAAACGGCTGGCTCACTGACGGTAGAGTCCCAGGAAGTGGGGAGAGTGAGGGGTGTGGCGGGGAAAGGGTTAAAGGTATGGGGTAACATCCAAAGGTCCTTTGGGGGAAGGAACTGACATCAGGTGGGTTCTTGGGTCCCCTGCAAAGAGGTGGGAGGAGTAACAATAGGGCATTCAGTCCTCCTTCTGTGCCTGAGATCCCAAGCCAGATGCAAGCGCAGAGCCTCAGGAAGCAAACGAAGAAAGAAGCCAGCTCCATAGGCAGCTGAAGGGGTCCTCTGTCAACTGACCACATTCATGTGGGCAATGACAGTTGTGAGACCACACTCACTGACGCCAAGCTCTCTGAGCATCTTGTCTTTAAACCCTTGAGATGGCATCACGGGGATGAGCTAAATGCTCCTCCATCAGCCCGATCCTTGTGGTGGGAGGAAACAAGAAGAGGGTGCAGGCTGGTGGGGCTGTCGTGGCTGGCGGTGCTGGTGTGCCTGGCATGGCACATTCAGCTGCTCTCAGCTCCCCAGCAGAAGTCCCCGCACACTGCAGGGGGGGACAAGGAGCTCCAGGGCAGCCCCACTTGGAGGTCTGCCGAGTGAGCCTTGAGAGCAAGCAGAGGATTTGCATTTCTTAGTTAGAGATTTCTGGGGCAGTGTCTGCCTCGTTTCAGTGATTTTTGATGGACTGAGCTCCTGGCAGCGGTGTGAGCTTGTTTTCTCACCTGTAACAAGTTGTTGAAATTATATGAAAAAGCTAGTAAAAAACTTGCTAATTATTCAATAAATAATAGCTGTTCCTGTCATCGTCACAGTCAGCTGCTCTGCTGTGTCATCTGTAGAGGGCTGAGTCACCCCTGCCTGAGTCCCTGGAAGTGTCTGAGGCTCTCTAGCTACACCGTCTGGCTGGGGACTGCAATGAGTTGTCGCCCAAGAAGCAAGGGCCGTGGGAACCAGACGTAGCTGTCAGGTTACAGCTCCTGCCTGCATCCTTCTTTCCCTCGCTCTCCATCCTTCACGTGGACCCATCAAAGAACTGGATTTCTGCTCGTTTTCTTGCTGAGGACTGCGAGCACTCGCGAGGCCAGAGCCCAGGCATCTACCTCTCACTTCCTGGATCTCATTAGTCCTCAAGGGGGGCAATACTACTGTCCTGGGGCAATTAGAACTTGGTGGGAGCTTTTTTAATCACCATAAAGGGGAGCCCTACGTGCATTTAGTGAGCTTGTCTGGCGGACACCCTGCAAAGTGTGGGACAGTCCTGTACAGCAAAGAGTTGTCTTGCATGCTGAGCTGGATCTAGCTCCATTTTACGTATAGACAAAAAAAATTTTTTTTTTTTTGGCAGCTGGCTGGATTGGGGATCCAAACCCTTGACCTTGGTGTTATCAGCACCATGCTCTCCCAGGTGAACCACCGGCCAGCCCCAAATTTTGTTATTTTTTTAAATTAAAAAATTTTTTTCACTGTTTTTTCGGCAGCTGGCTGGTACGGGGATCCAAATCAAAAAGTTTTTTTGCAAGGTTTTTTTTTTTTTTTGTATTTTTTATGATGAAATTTACACAATATAAAATTTACTATTTCAGCCATTTTTAAGCTAACAATTTAATGGCATTAATTATATTTGCAATGTTGTGCAACCATCACCACTATCTACTTTCAAAATTTTCTCATTACCCCAAACAGAAACTCTACCGATTAAGCAATAACCTTCCCTTCCCTCTCCTGCTGGTCCTGGGGACCTCTGATTTACTCTCTGTCTCTGTGGACTTGCTTATCCTAGGTACCTCCTATGCGTGGAATCATGCAATATTTGTCCTTTGTTTCATCAAACACTTTACCAAGAGTTCTTCATATTGGAAAATTACCATCACCACTGATAAGGCCATATGTTTGCTGTTGAATCATTAATAAAATTGACATGTGCCCATCTGCATGCATAACTGCCACATTCAACGTGGCTGCAAGTATTTGATACTTTAATATGTTTTCTAATGCAACTGTGTGCAAAAGTTCACATATTGAAATACATATAATTAAAAAAATATTTTACACTCCTTTTTACTCCCAAGATATTATTATTATTATTTTTTAATATGTGTCGGTAGCATAAATGAGCTATTAATGTTATTTTAGGTGAGTGAAGGGGGCATTACAAAAATATTTATTATGAAAAGGGGCATCGGGCCTCGTGGGGCTGAGAATCAGCCATTCGTCTCCCACAGTCCAGACAAATAACCAGCTATGAGTAAACATTCCTGCAAGGGAGGGCTGTGGACAGACTGTGAATACTGCCCTGTCTTGACAACCTTCTGTGGTCAGCCCCGCTGCCCTCAGCCAGGGAACCTGCTCACTGTGGTCACTCCCTGTGGGGGTCTACCCAGTACAGCCAGGCAGGGAGTTCTGCTCCTGCCCTCACTGGTGGGCACTGATATGACTATTATTCCTGGCTTTCACGATGGGCATGGGCATCATAAGTATATTGAGATCAGATCATTCCTAGGCACACACCTAAAATGGAAGGTGTATTTATTTTCAGCATTCAACCGAATGACCGACTCTGGCCCAAATCCTGGGCATCTCATAAATGAGAATTTGAAGCCACAATTTATTGACTTCACGTTCTTGCTTCAGAATGCCCTGCATCTGATTGAGAGACTCAGACATCGATTTCTTCTGAATGAAAAGGCAGGAAGTATCCTAGATATTGTTTCCCAACCAACTACTTCTTTATTATGCCCACTTCCTTAAATCAGCCCTGAAGTCTTTCTTGAGAGTGTGTAATGTCACAGATTTTATTTGTTTATATTTATTTATTTAAAGATATTTTAACATTTACTTGTACATACTTGTGGGGTGCAGTGTGTTATTTCAATACATGCATATACTGCACAGTGATCCACTTAGGGCAGAAAGCACAGTTTTATACCCAGTAGTCCACCCCTTCTCTTCCCCCAGCCCCCACCCCCATCTCCGATAACCATTATTCTATTCTTTACTTCTATGAGAACCACCCTTTTTTTTTTTAGATTCCACATGAGTGAGATCATGCAGTAATACCACAGATTTTAAGTGGGCTCAAATTTGGTTGGTAAAATCAATTATATAGATAATAACATCAATTACATATATATGTATATATGTGAATGTAATGGGAAGCCTTGCAGTCTGTCTGCTTGTTGACTGTGAGAAGGATGTAATGCCACAACCTTGCACAAAGGCCATCACAAGCTTACACAAAAAATTACTTCTTTGGGGACATCTGCCCAGCAACTGCCAGTCCAGCCTTGAACTAGCACCAACCTTGTTATTGGTCCTTGTGGCCAAGAATAATTATCTCAAAACAATTATGTAATCTTCCTCCTTTGAAAAAAATAAAATAAAATAAACTTTTGACTTCCTTTACCTCCCTCTGCTACGGCACATGTATTCCCATAGCAATGCCTATTCCAGACTAAACATCATTTTCTTCTTAAAAGTCTCCGTCTCTGTCTATGATTTAGGTTGACAACTAGCCTATCTCCAGAACTCCTTTCCTCTTGCACAACTGAAACTCTGTACACATTAAGCAACCACTCTGCCTTGTCTCCACAACCCCTGGCGACCACCACTCTTTCTGTCTCTATGAATTGGATTGCTTCAGGTACCTCATAGAAGTAGGATCATCCAGTATTTGTCTTTTTGTGACTCTCATGGTTATATCTTACAAGTACAGCACAGTATGAAAACCAAGAAATTTACATGAGTACAATGTTTCTATACAGTTCTGTGCCATACTGCGATCGAGATACAGGACTGCTCCGTCACCACAAGGTAAAGAGCTGTTCTGTCAACTCTGTAAAGGTGGCGCTTCAGGGGTGGTATGGTCTTCATAGTCTTGTCTACTCTCCGTCCCTACCCTTTGCAGCCAGTAATCTGTTTTCTGTCTCTACAATTCTGTCATTTTGAGAATGTCATATACAGATGGCTCCTGACTTACAATGGTTTGATTTACGATTTTTCAACTTTATAATGGTTGAAAGTGGTAGTCATTGGGTAGAAATTGTACTTTGAGTGCTCATGCAATCTTTCTGTTTTTGGCTTTCAATAAAGTACATGAGATAGTCAATCCTTTGCTATAAAATAAGCTTCATGTTAGGAGATTTTGCCCAACTGTGGGCTAATGTAAGTGTTCCAAGCATGTTTAAGGCAGGCTAGGCCAGGCTATGATGTTTGGTAGTTTATGTGTTAAACGCATTTTCAACTGACGATATTTTCAACCTGCAATGGGTTTATCTGGCTTTAACCCCATCGGAAGTTGAGGAGCATCTGTACCTGGAATCATAGAGTAGACCACACTGATTTTTATCTCGTGTTGTTATTGTGCTAATCAAGCCAATGTCCTGGCTTAAGGGAGCAAGCTCAGTTGTTTTTGAAGAGGCTTCTGGTTCATAGTAATAAACTCATGTCATCGGAGGACTGTGGCATGTGATCGGAGGACTGTGGCCTGTGTCCTCACTTGCTATAGCTGAGCCCTTAGCACAGTTCATGCAACTGGCTGTGTCTTGAACTTTATCTGTACATTTAAAAGCACCAGAGAGGTTAAGACAGTGACCTGTTACCCTTTAGAACTTGTCTGTTAATTTGGTATGTCAAAAAAAAAAAAGAGCCTTGCCTGCTCTGATGTATGTGGATATGAGGCTTGGAGCGAGTTCTCAGAGGATGAACATAGAGAGCTTATGTGGCTTGACCATTTCTTTTCAAGTACCACCTAGTTAAAAAAAAAAAAATCAGTGAATGCAGCAAAAAGTGTTAAGTAGATCTTGGTTATTGCTTGACCACATGAAATGTGGCCAAAATGATCAGTAATGGAAGAGCTCTATTTAAGACATACTTACATGCTCAGGCAAAATTTTAGACTATGAGAAACGATTCAACCGAAAAAAAAAAAAAAAAAAGAAAGCTGGTGTAGATTTCAAAAGACATGACCTTACCCCACCCCACCCCACCCCCAATGCTTCATCCGTAATTTTAGAAAGACTTCCCTAATTTTGCCATTTGGAAAATGGGGTCAACTATATTATGGGAAGTTCTATATCTTGGGAGCTAAAAAAGGTAAAGAATTTAAATAAGATTAGGGCTAAACAGTTCCAGAGGGAACAGATGTGACCTGAATCCTTTTCTGCTTTAGATGACGGCCATCGTTCTAAAATGTGGCATTAGAATCTCCCGGGGGCGGGCTAGAGACTCTCGGATTCCTCAGAGATTCTGATTCTGTGGGTCTGGTGGGGCCTGTCTGTCTCTCTGTGGATCTGATGATAATCTCCCTTGTTTCTGAGATTTTATCTGTTTGGAAAGCAGTTTTGGGCCTCGCTGGTTCCTCCCTCAGCTGCTTCCTGGGGGGCCTCAGCTACACTGTGGGAAGCCCCTGTCTCTTTGCCCCTGTCTCCATCCCTCACCTCCTGCTGGTGGAGGGTGGATGCGGCTGACACTCTTGGGTGACAAGCCTCTAAATCGTCCCCCTCCATCACACAGAAGGCCAGGTATGTAGAAGGGATGCTTTATAATTTGTTTTTGCTTTTACTCTGAGGAAATAAAGGTTACTCCCAGAGTGCAAGCAACTTGGCCTTGAGTGTTAGACATCCCTGCACACTCTTTGGTCCACTGCTATGGGCTGAATTGTATTCCCCCCCAAAAAGACATGTTGGAGTCCTAACCTACACAGAATTTGACCTTTTAGGGTCTTTGCTGGGGTAATCAAGTTAAAATGAGGTCCTTAGGGTGGGCCCTAATCTGTTATGACTGCTGTCCTTATAAAAAGGAAATTTGGACTCAGGCATGCAGACAGGGAGAGTACCATGTGAACACAAAGATGGCCAACAGCCACTGGTCATCTTTAACCTGTGTTTAACCTGTGTTTTGGGCTTAATTGTGTGTCCCCATCCACAAATTTGTGTGTTAAAGTCCCAGCCCCCAGTACCTCAGAACGTGGCTGTATTTGGTGATGGGGCCTTTAAAGAGGTGAGTAACTTAAAATGAGGCCGTAGGGTAGGCCCCAATCCAATCTGACCTTCTTAATGAGAAAAGGAACTCTGGACACACAGATGCCAGGTTGTGCATGCACAGAGAAGAGACCACGTGAGGACACAGCAAGAGGGTGGCCGTCTGCAAGCCAAGGAGGAGAGGCCCCGGAGGAGACCAGCTCTCCTGACACTTGATCTTAGACTCGTAGTCTCCAGAACTGTGAGCAAAGAAATTTCTGGTGTCTAAGCCGCTCAGTCTGTGGTGTTTTGTTACGGCAGCCCTAGCAAACTAATCCAATGGCCGAGTCCAGAGAGTTCTTCTGAGGTATAATATAATTTTTTTTTTAAAGAATGAAAATGTTTACAAAGGATTTTCACTTAGCAAGGGTAACAGGAATAATATTTTGAAATATTAAACTGATGTATTTTTCACACCCCTGTAAATCATGTATGTACCCCCACAGCCCTCTGCCATTAAGGTGAAGCCATTAACTGCAGGGTGGGTGAGGGCAGGGGGTGCCTGGAATAAAAAAGTCATTGATGGGCTTTGATTTTCAAAGCTGCCTTTGTTGATTCCATATTGAAATAATAGTTTCAAAAGCCAGCCTTTATGGAAAGAGAAAATGTTTATTTTCTGAATTTTTAAAGCTCCCTTTACACAGGGAGTTGGGGCTGGCATTTAGACATATAAGTTCTACTATGTAGAGAACTCAGGTTATTTCATAGAGAGGTACTGACTGACAGGAAGAGGGAGGTAAGAGGGAAAAATAATCAGATATCTGTGTCCTGGCTGCTCCCCTTGAAAGAGGGCAGTGTTAGACACATCCAGGGAGTTTGTGAGAATCCCAGAGTTTTTCCAGGTACAGACTGAGGAAATATCAAGTCTCAGAGAATCGCTGCATCCCACATGGTGTCAGAAGGTAGTAGGTTAGGAAGGGCTGAATGAAGGGTGAAGACAGAGAGAGACTCGAGATGGCACAAGCCCACGAGTATTCCTGGGGTCTGTGGGTTCCTGGGTGCTCCGAGTGGAGAATGTAGAAGGTAGTCGAGCAGAGAGCCAGGACACCTGCTATGGGGTCACTCAGGGCGGCTGTGACCCTGTAGCAGAGGCTGTGGGTGGACAGCCGGCTCAGGGGATGAAGCAGGACATTGTCAAGATTCACAGCACTCGCAACACCAGTCAGAGTCCCACGGAGCCGAGATGGTGGAGTTGGGAGGAGGGTACTGAGTGGGGCGCCGGTGACCAGGTGGGATCAGAAACTGACTCTCGCATAGGGACCTGCACTTGTTTCTGAGACCTCCTGTCCTGTGACTAAGCTCAGGTGAGATTCTCCCTACAGTAATGGAAGGGCAGGTGAAGGTGGGAGGGTCAGAAATCTCGAAAGATGATTTTACCAGAAAGAGACCAAAGTAAGCCCATTCAGGCTGTGTTAAACTGAAAAGACCGAGATCTATGTAGCTACCAAGTTTTTACCCTCTTCTCCGACCTCCTCCCTTTTCTCTTTAGGGAAAAGTGGAGAAACAGTTTAGAAAACAAAGAAGTAACCTTATCTGGCACCTCTGAGTACACAGGGCACGATGGTCACATCACTACACTGCACATGTGATTTCTTCTGACTTTTCCAAGGCTTTGACTCACCGACTTTGCCACATGTCTCTGAGCTTCCTTGTAGGTAAATAAAATCAAGAGAAAGGGCACTTATTCCTTGGATTCTTGATTTAAGATCGTTCGTGCTCTGTGGCATGAACTGCTGCACTCACATGCGTCCTATTAATATCACATAAGCAACAGTTTGGTTTTTGTTGTTTGTCTTAATGGGCTAACGTAGAAAACTTCCTTAAAAAGTTAGGAAATATTTTAGGTTTTGTGGGCCACATGTCTCTTGCAACTATTCCATTTTGCTGTTGTAGTGCTAAAGCAGCCATTGATAGTATGCAACATAAGAGCATGGGTGTGTTCCAATAAAACTTTATGTATGGACACTGAAATTTGAATTTTATAGAATTTGCACATGTCACAAAGTCTTATCTTGACAGTCTCCCCCCAACCCTCAGCCATTTTAAGCATGTAAACACTGGAGCAGGCAGGGTGGTGGCGGTCCCCTGGGGAGGCCTGTGGCTGGTCCTGATGGACTCCGTTGCCCAAAATCCTTGCTCCTGTTGCCCAAAATCCTTGCTCCTGACCATCAGTCAATACAAAGCAGTCAAGTCAGAGGCCAACGCAACCCAGATTTCATGGCATTTGGAGGTCATTTTTCGGTGGAAGCTCACACAACTGTTTACATCGAGTCTGATATTACCAAGAGGATGCCTGAGTTGCCTTGCAGAGCTACTTGAAGAGCCAAACATAAGCGCTTCACTGATCTTAAGTATCACCAGTTCGCTGTCTCAACTTGATGCAGACAATGAGATCAGAGACTGTCTTCAGAACACAGACCATGTGAGCAGTGTGCTGGCAGGAGTGGCTTGTCACAGCAGCACTTGCCATGATGATTCAGTGTTTCTGCCATGCATTAAACTTCTGCAGGGGTTAACATATAACGTCAACATTTTTCATTCGAGTGCAAATATAGATGAATCAATTACCTTCCTGATAGATTATATTCAGTCTTGTGAAGATAAGTTAACGATAAGTTGTCTAAGATTATTGACAAATCTTTGTCAGCACACTCTTTCCGTTCAAACATACATGAAGACTTTGAGTAATGCAAAATCTTTTTCATTGAACTCTTATAACCCTCTTGGCCCATAATAGTTTAACTGTGATTGTGTTTGTACTTTCAATATTATTCTAGTTTATCTGACATTAACTGAAGAGGAGGAGGAAAAGCTATTCCATGCCCAAATCATTCATCAGACTTTTTGACTAATGTTTAATATTTGAGTAAATAGTGATGAGACCCTAAGCAGAAAGTATTCAGTTAACCTACTGATGGATCTCCTTAAGAATCCTAGAATTGCTGCTTGCCTGGCCAGGTATGAGTATTTTTCTCCATGTCTTAGTGAAGTACTCGGTCTTGTTAATGGGAAGCATACTGATTCTTCTTCAGAGGTTTTAGAATTTCTTCTCGCCTTCTGTGCAGTGTGTCAGCTGCGCCACCTGCTTGCTCAGATGATGTCTGAACAGTCCCCATCTGGTGACAGCATTCTGGGAATCCGTTCTAAGTATTTAGAACTTCCTGTGGCTCTAGTTCTTTGGTTAAGCCAACCTTTGGATAGATCAGAAAACTGTTCCGTTTCAGCATCAGAGTTGTTCAAGGAAATATTCGAGGATGTCATAGGTGCTGCTAACTGTCCTCAGCTGACTGTTTTGTGACTCTTCTGCTGCTTACAATCCTTGATCAGCTTCAGTTCACAGAACAAAATCTAGATGAGGCCTTAACAAGAGAAAAATGTGGAAGGATGGTCAAGGCCACTGAAGGTTTGTTAGCTCCGTGTGGAGATGATACTCTGACAATGCATATTGCAAAAATTCTGCCTGCTATCAAGTGTACCATGCTGAGAAACAGCAATTTACAGCAAGATTGACCTGGGGTTTGGAACAAAAATAGTAGATTCTGAACTATGCAAACTTGCTGCCAATGTAATTTTGAAAACTGTTGACTTGATAAACAGACTTATACAGGCGGTTCCTGGTACAGAAGTAAGCACTTACAAAATCCTTCAGGATCCACATTTGATTATGCCTTTGGCTTTTGCCTTAACATCAGATAATCGAGAACAACAGAGTCTGGATTGGAAATATTATTGAAATTTGCTCCCCTGCCAGATTTTCCTGCGTTAATATTTGGAGAAAGTATAGCAGGAAGCAATGCCTATAGATCACAGAACACAGAACATATGCCCCAAAGAATGTCTTTAAATAAACCAGTGAAGTGTTTAACTCCTCCCCTTTTGAAAGATAGCATTCCTGGATTGAACATTGAGGAATTAATAGAAAACTTCAGTCTGGAGAGGTGGTAAAGGATTGGATTAATGATTTTAGAATATCTGACATAATGGATGTATAGGAGATAAAATTGTCCACATTAGCCACCAAGGAAAGCAGGCTACAAGATCTCTTGGAAGCAAAACTCTAGCCCTTTCACAGGCTGAAAGACTGATCGCTCAGTATCGCTGTCAAAGAACCCAAGCCGAGACAGAGGCACAGACACCTGCTGGTGTGTTGAGAGAAGCTGAGAGAAAAAACGAAGAGCTGGTGTGTTGCTGAAGTCACAGCAGGATGAATCAGAAAGAGCCCGGAGTGATACGGAGCACCTCTTTCAACAAGCGAGGAAGTTAGAATCTGTGGCTGAAGAACACGGAATAGTGACAAGATCCTCCATGCAACCTCTTCAGAGAAATGAAACCACTGAAAAGGAGAATGAAGATTCCCAGATCAGACGTGATTCTCTGAATAAACAAATCGAGACAAGAGAAAAAGTTGATGAGCCACTCAAGCAACCAAATGAAAAAACTGTCGCCCAATTAATAGAGGAAGAACGGAGGAAAGACGTACAGAACCAGCTAGTAGACAGAGAATAGAAACCAGCAAATTTTCATTAAAAAAAGTACAAGAAGAAAAGATTTCAGTCTTACAAAAGGAAAGAGAAGACAGGGAGGAAACCATCGATGTCATTAGAAAAGAATTAAGCAGAACAGAGCAGATTAGAGCTGAGCATGAAGGCTTCCTCCCTACAGGGTCAAAGGCCCAATTAGAAGGTTCTTTGGAGGGCCGGCCCGTGGCTCACTTGGGAGAGTGCGGTGCTGACAACACCAAGGCCACGGGTTTGGATCCCATATAGGGATGGCCAGTTAGCTTACTTGGGAGAGTGTGGTGCTGACAACACCAAGTCAAGGGTTAAGATCCCCTTACCGGTCATCTTTTTAAATAAATAAATAAATAAATAAAAGAAGGTTCTTTGGAAGAGGAGAGTCTTCAGTGAAAGTTTAGCAAGAGGAGTTGGACAAACACCCTCACTTGGTGGCAATGACCCACGGTGTAAGAGCTGGGAAAAGAAGTCCAGAAACTGGGAGTCTCAGTAGACAGACATTATGGCAATTTGGAAATTGTAATCTAATGATATATATATATTTTTTTCCCTTTTTGTCTTTTTTTACTGACCGGTAACTGGATCGCAACCCTCAGTGTCGCGCCCGTACCGGGGACCGGCAACGGGATCGCAACCCTTGGTGTTGCGCCCGCACCGCGCTCAGCCAGTGAGCGGGAACTGGTCTCCACATGGGATCTGAACCCTCGGCGGGAGCTCCCAAGCGGCACACTCTCCAGTGCACCACTGGGCCGGCCCTCTAATGATATTTTTGACATATTT
This sequence comes from Galeopterus variegatus, assembly GCF_000696425.1. Lineage (NCBI taxonomy): Eukaryota > Metazoa > Chordata > Mammalia > Dermoptera > Cynocephalidae > Galeopterus > Galeopterus variegatus. The sequence continues at coordinate 88,507 of NW_007727322.1, read as the reverse complement.
ATCTATAGGAGGGAGATTGGTAGGGGAGGTAATTTGTGAATCCAAAACAATAGGAAATCTTAACCTAATTTAGTAAAGAACCTGATCTGTTGCATGTTTTTATTTGGTCTTTTGAATAGAAATTTTTTTCAAGTTTTAAAAAAATTAAAATGTAAAAATTATTTTTAACTTGCAGGCTGTACAAAAACAGTCAGTGGACTGGATTTGGCCCACAGGCTGTAGTTTGCCCCTCCCTGGGCTAATATATAACATTCCAACATTTTATATATAAAATCATGCACTTTACTACACCCCTAATTTTTCAAAAATAAGATGGGAAGATAGGATTTGAGGAGGAAAGGGGATGCAAAAATCTGTTATCAGTTTTGGTCTAAAACGGAATATTTGATTAAAAAACACATCAGAAGTTGTTGGATTAGTGTAATTTCCTTTTTGTCTTTTGTTTAAGGCTATCTCTGCCAAGGGTGATGTTAGAAAATTCTGTTCTGATGAGGAAGTAATGAGATCATTTTCGTTACCGCTGACACACGACGTCTGTGATAGCAACCTTGACCAGCAGCCAGGCCTTGGAGGACTTGAACACTGGGGGATTGATTGGTTTCTTTAATGTTCTTTAACTCCCGATGCTGCTGTTTGCAGCATGAAAAGCCCGTGTGCCCGTGTGCGTGCGTTAGAGAGGGAGAGAGAAAGGAGGCGGCGGCTGTGGGGGAGCATAAGGGCTCTTTTCTCTCCTACACGCACTAATCCAGGCTTTGCTTTGTTTCAGCTTTTCGTTGCGCAGTCTGCAGACCATCATGTGTTACTTATGCTCAGCCTGCAGATGCCTCCACCAGAAGTAAAACAGGCTGCAGTGGTCAGTCCCACAGCAAGGTGGGCAGGCATATAGCCCCAGAGACCCAAGAAATTACAGTTAAAAATTGGGGAGCATTCACCTGAAATGGCTAGGAAGGGATGGGAAAATGCCATCTGCCTAGGAAGACTTGACACTGTTCCCAGTTTCTCACTGAAATACAGCCAGTCCTTGATTGCTAAATCTAATTCTTTCCTGAAAGTGTGCCAAATAACCATCTTCTAGAGTGTGGGAGCCTTATCTTTTTGTTATTGTTTTTGTTTTGGTGGCTGGCCGGTAAGGGATTCTGAGCCCTTGACCTTGGTGTTATGACACGGTGCTCTAACCAAGTGAGGCACCTGGCCAGCCTAGTCTTATTGTTTTTTTTTTTTTTTCCTTTTTTGTCTTTTTTCGTGACCGGCAACGGGATCGCAACCCTCGGTGTCGCACCCGCACTGCGCTCAACCAGTGAGCGGACCAGTCTGTATATGGGATCCGAACCCTCAGCGGGAGCGCCGCCACACTCCCAAGCACCGCACTCTACTGAGTATGCCACCGGGCCGGCCCTAGTCTTATCTTTTTAAGTGGGAAAAATAATAGTGCTTCCCTGGCCACCTAAAACCTCAACTACTTTTATTCTGAAAGTTAAAAGAAACACACTAAAAGACTCTTAAACATCTATGTAAATACCCACTAAGAATTTCTGAATAAAATAAAGCTATTTAAAGCATCGATGACATAATAGCTAATGAACTCATTAGTGGATCTCTTTGTAGGAAGAATACAATGTTACTGAGCAACGTCAGTTACAAATTATATATTTCTCAACACTGTACAGCGAACATGTACAGCAGTAATGAAATAATATGATAAAAGTATTAAATATTCTTTCTACCCTGGACCCAGAGGACTCTAATATGGGAACTACGAAGGGCTTTATCTTTGGGAGAGGTAGGAAGATGCTAGCCCTTTACATCCTGTAACCTGGGCACAGAGCTACTTAATACACTCACTTGTTCAGGCGTGTACACTCCTAACAGTAGATTTCAGATCTGGAATATTTGATCAGATTTGGGTGAATATTCCTGCAAAAAGTAGCATATTTTCTGTATAGTGCAAGTTTAGATAACAAGACTTGTATATTTGTAGACACAGAACATGACCAAAACATACCAATCAACATAAACTAGTACCAACAATCAGCCTAAAGCCTGAACTTGGAAATAGCTTCTAAGAACAAGGCTGTCTTAGTCCACTTTGTGTTGCTATGACAGAATACCTGAGACTGGGTAATTTATAAAGAAAAGAAGTTTATTTGACTCATGAATCTGGAGGCTTCCTGCCTCTGTCACCGCATGGTGACAAGGACAGGTGTAACTTCTGGGGGTGAGAATATGCAGCATGGGGGTCGTTGAGTAGAGTGACTGAGAAACATGCTCAGATCAAGATCTGGGGGAAGGAGGCATTAGCGAATGGCTTGGGGGTTCCAGGTTATCATTTGAGAGAGATCTTATCATCTCATGAACTACAAATGTGTAATCTGTGCGCTGTGTGCAGGGCATTCCACCAGGGACTTGAGATGTGAGGCGATAAAGGCAGAGCGTTACCGCACTTAGGAGGTGATGATCCAGATGTGGGGACAGGCAGGGTGGCCCCTCCCTGTCTCTGCCCACCTCGGAGACCGCTCACAACATTGCCTGGTCAAGGGAGTGTGTGCTGGGTGTATTATGAATTCTGGGTTCCAGGAGAAGGAAACTGAGGCAGAGTCTGGGGAATGGCTTGTTCAGAGCTGGGAGCAGCGACTGGCCATGGAGCTGAGAACCCAGAGCCTGGGGCTCTGCCCTGGGAGTTCTGTGCTTGCACGTGTTGCTTCTGCTGATGTTGATGGTGGGCACTGCTGGGTGGAAGGAAGGCTCGAGCAAAACAGGAACCCATAAGAAAGCAAGACTTAATTCTACACCCATCCCGAGTTCATGATCATCGTTGCCACCTGGCTTTACAAAGGACTCTGCAGAAAGCCCCTCTAGTGGCTGGCAGAGTGACGCATAACAGCAATTCAAATTCCTGCCCTTATCTTTCACAGCCACACCGCTCACTGGGAACAGCACTGGCTCCCAGAGGAGACGGCCTGGCAGACCTTCCGTTTTTCTCTGGTTTCTACTTCTCATGACAAAGCCTGCCCCAGGCCTCCAGGAAAACAGCACTACCTGCCTTAGGAGGTGCCTGGCATGGGGCCGACATCCCGGGGAGACTGGCGGGGCTCCAGCTGCTTCTGGAAACATCTTGGTCTGCCCTGCCTGGCCTCAGAAAGGAAGAGGGAACAGAGGAGCTAAAGGCCTTTGTCTGGGGTCGCTGCCCCTCCCTGCAGTTTTTGTGAGATGACTGTCCCCAGTCATGCCCAGTTTTTTTTTTTTTTGTAAGGGGATCTTAACCCTTGACTTGGTGTTGTCAGCACCACGCTCAGCCAGTGAGCAAACCAGCCATCCCTATATGGGATCCGAACCCGGGGCCTTGGTGTTATCAGCACTGCACTCTCCCGAGTGAGCCACGGGCCAGCCCAGTCATGCCCAGTTGTTGGTGTGCTTGTTGGAATTATTCAACAACCATTTATTGAGCACCTGCTCTGTGTCACCTGCTAGGCACCAAGCCATGTGTCAGATACAAAAACTGAAGGGCATGGCCCCTGCTTTCCACAAACCAGTCTCCAGTCCTCACGTGGAAATCCTGCTCTTCTCCAGTGGATCTCGGCTGCCCTGCTTCCTACACCTGCTCTGAAAAGCTCTCAGACCAACGCTGAAAGCGCAGGAGAGGCTTTGCCCAGTGTCAGCCGATACCTACAGAGTTCTTACTATCTGGTTCTCATCCAGGCACGGTGCTGACGATTTTATATGACTTATTTCATTTCTCACAGAAATAGCAGGTAGGTGCTATGATCATGATCCCCACTTTACAGATGAGGCAACTGAGGCACAGAGAGGTTGAGAAACTAGCTGTCGGTCTGGGGCCCACAGACCCTTCAAATCTGTTGTGCAGACTGGGCCACAAACTCCTCACATGCAGGTTGCAAGCTAGGTAATAGGCAAAGATCTTGGGAGCTGTGGGTAAAAATTAATAAGCTTTATTCAGATGCAGGCTCAGGTAGCTAGCAGCAGCCGCCCTACTGGCCTCCCAGGGTGTCCCAAGGGCACTGTGGATTAGACCCCGTGGGTCATTTATACTTTGCGAGTCAGATAACCAAAGAACACCTGGACGCACATGCGCAATTACATCAGACAATAACCAAGGGACACCTGGGTGCACGTGTGCATACTTACATTAAACAGGCTAGGTCATGCTCGGCAAGATTCCAAACATCTGAGGGATCCTCATCATTTATATTTCAATTTTCCTTACACTAGCCCAAGGATACGCGGTTGGAACATGGTAAAATCCAGAACACACAGCACTGTGTTGTCCTTGCTTCCCTGTGCTGCGGGGCTGGGAGCTTGTAGCTCGATAGGCTGCAGGTTTGGCCAATGGGAGGGACTCAGATGTGTGAATAAGACACACCTGCTGCAGCCCACGTGGGGACTGGCCTAAAGGAAGGATGTCTGTCAACCAGCTGCAGAGTTAGGTGACCTGTGATGGCTCTGAAGCATGTATTGGGACAGGTGTGTATCATAGGACAATGGAAACATCTAGGAACAAGAAATACATGAAAACTCAGATGGGTGACCAGGTGATCACCATCAGAGAGGTGTAAGGGCAGGTAATTCTGGGACAACAGGGAGCCAAGCAAGGACCCTGACCACCGGGCAGACTATTGATGCAGGATCTCGGGTGCTAGGATTCAGGGTCCCAGTAACTAGTGCTGCTTTTCTCTTTCTGAGTTTTGATTGAGAGAGAGGAATCAGGCAATGGAGGCCAAAATATCACCTTTCTTATTGATAATGCTTATTCTGAAGAATGTGGCTGATGTCTGTAGATGAGGGAGCTTCCCAATACCAAACCCCAGAATAAGGTGCACGTACTGGCACCCCAGTCCCTGCCACAGCAGCACTTGGCCATCCTGGGTCTTTTCCATTGGGGACAGGTATATATCAGCACATGACAGAAGGGAGAGCTGGGCTCGTGCTGTCGATGGGCAAGCTGGCCTCACAGAAGACGCTGGGGAGCTGAGCGAGGCAGAGCGCCATGGGTGGGACTCAGAGGCGGTGCGACAGAAGCTGCAGGCACTGGCGCAGGGTCAGCCACTTGACATGGAGGAAAGGGCAGGAAGCTGGTGACAGTGTTGCAAGGTAAGTTTCTACATGTGGGGCCAAATTCTCAACCAGGAGGTCACCAACTGCAGCAGCCTGCTGCTTGGTGGCTCTCTATCCACTCTTACCCCGCCGTTGCTCATGTGCTGCACAACAGCTGGGACGTTCAAAGCTCAGAACACAGCAGCACCCGTCTACAAACACCCTTCCGGTGGCTGCCACTGCACGGCCCACCAGGCTCCATGTTGCCTGCCCTGCCTAGCCTCTCCTTCTCTGTCCTCTCTTAGCTGCAGCCACACCCCCCTGTTCTGGTCCCTTGGACACTCTAAGGCTCATTTCTGCTGCAGGACTTTCATATCAGTCCTTCCCTTGAACTGTGAGCCAATCATAACAGATTACTCCACAATTTAGTGGCTTTAAACAACCACTATTTTATTAACTATCGCAATGATTTTGTGGGTCAGAAATGTGGGCAGGGCTCAACTAGGCAGTTCTCTTCCATATGGCACTGATGTGGGTCACATGCTCGTGTTCAGCTGGTGGCTGCTCCTGTCTGGAGGGTCTAAGACAGCTTCACTCACACATCTGGACCTTGGCAGGGATGTCCGGAAGGCTCTGGGAGGTTCTGGAAAGTTGGACTCTGTGGGCCCCCTTGCCCTCTCCAGGCATTCTCAGGGTTTCCTCCTGTGGTCACTCCAGCAGGGGAGTCAGACTTCTCACCCAGCAGCTCAGGGCTCCTAGGTAGAGGGTCCCAAGACACAGGAAGTGGAAGCTTCTAGTGTTTCACAGCCTGAAAACTGGCCTAGCATCGGTCCTGCCACATTGTATTGGTCAAGGTGGTCAGGTGCCAGCTGGACTCAGGGGAGGGGCCATACGCCCCCCTCTCTATGAAAAGAGAGGCAAACTCTTTAGTTTTCCAGAGTCTGAAGTGTTCTCCTTCCAGATCTCTACATGCCTGGCTTTTTCCTGATTCAGCCTCTGCTCAGATGTCATCCCTGGCCCTCGTCTATAAGGGGCATGCCACACTGCCCCCCCCGCCCTTGTGCTCTCACCTCTACCGTTTGCACCTTTGATGGTCTTCATAGCTCTCACTACTGTTTGAACTGAATTTGGTTATTCGTCTTTCCTCCCTGAAATCTAAGCAGCACAGGAGCAGGCACCTCATCTTCTTCACCGTTCCATCCAAGGGCCGGGAGCGGTGCACATCACAGGCACCCACAAGCATCTGTGGGATGAATGAACAGCACAGAACTGGGCGGAGGGGTGGCTTGATCGGGATGTGTGACCAGCAGCTTTGTTTTCACAGAGAAACTCCAAAGCTCTGGCGTTCAGACCAGCATTCCTGTCCCCCAACTGTCCCCCAGCAAGGAACAGAGCCTTCAGCTGTCGTGACTATATGGCATGCTGAGAGCAAGGGAAGGTCACGTGTGAGGAAACACGGATCTGGTAGGAGCCAGAATGGAAGAGAGATATGAGGGCATTTCTCTGTGTCCCACACCACCAGGGCCAAGTCTAGTCTAGGCCAGAGGTAGGTGGGGAGGGGAAGGGATGTTAAGGAAATGAACAGAGGAATGTCTGAATGCAAAGGAAAATGATGAAACACTGTCTAGTTTCAGCATTAAATGAGCATATTAAAATATCAGAGGGCATGTAGCCAGACACCAGCCTCAGACCATGCACTGAATGGTTGGACACCGATGCTGGTCTTCCTGCTCAAAATCCCAGAACCTGGACCACTGACCCCACCACCCCTGGACAGCTACCAGCCACTGCCTCAGGGAGGCATCCCTGCCTGCCTTGCTTCTCTGCATCTAGCTCAGTTCCAAGTCTGCAGTGGGCTCTGATAATTGGCTGAGTCACATTACATGCCCATGGCCTAGCTGCAAGGGAGTACTGGCACTTTCAACCAGACCTTTGCCTCTCTGCAGGGTTCATAAGGTCAGAGTTCCCAAAAGGTAAGGGATTAGACTCTGCACAGCCACATAAATGGCAAATGGCAGAGACAGGGTGGGAAGTGACAGCAAAGTCTGGTCATTGCCAGGATTCCTCCATCACAGAGTGCAGGAGGACACATCAGGAGCACGCTTACCCACTATGTGCTCACTCTGGATCTGGTGGGAGAGGCCATCGGATTGGATCAAGCAGGCTGTGGTGGATGGGATAGCAGGTGAGTTCCTCCTTGGACATCAGTGCCTTGAAGGGGGATTGGCAAACCCTGGAGAAACCAAGGGAGCCAAAGCAAAAGACCCATAGTACACCCCAAAAGGGGAAGCTGCCCAGACACTTCTATGCATCAGACAAATGCTACCGATTCCAAATCCCACTGGGGCTCTGGGAAGGGCAAGACTTATGCTAGCCAGCAACTCTCAAAGTCAGGGGCTGTTAACCTAGCCTGCATGTTGAAATTACCCGAACAGCTTTAAAATATACTGATGCCTGCATCCCTGTCCAGAAACCCAGATTTAATGGGTCTGGGGTGCAGCATTGGGATTTTTTTTTAATTGAAGTAAAATTCCCATCATGTAAAATGAATCATTTAAAATGAACAATTTGGTGGCATTTCACAATGTTGTGCAACCATCACCTGTACCCAGCTTCCCAGTTATGGAATGGGCATCCCATACCCATTAAGCAGCCACACTCTGTCCTCTCTTCCCCAGCCTCTGGCAGCAACAATTCTGCTTTCTGACTCTCTGGATTTACCTATTCTGGATATTTTATATGAATGGAGCTATATGCAACGTGATGTTTTCTGTCTGCTGTTTTTCATGTTGCATAATGTTTTCAATGTTTAATCCATGTTGTAGCATATGTCAATACTTCATTTATTTCTATGGCTGAATAATAAACTATTGTAAGGACACACATTCTGTTTATCCACTCATAAGCTGATGAACATTTGGGTTGTTTTCTTTTTTTTTGGCTATTTTGAAGAAAGCTGTGATGAATATTTGGGTACAAATTTTTGTTTGAATATCTTGTTTCAATTCTTTTGGTTATATACCTAGGAGTGGAATTGCTGGGTCACATGGTAACTCTGTCTTTAAGTTTCTGAAACTCTACCAGGCTGTTCTCTACAGAGGCTGGACCATTTTACAATCCCACTGGTAATGTTCCAATTTCTCTACATCCTTACCAACGGTTATTATTTTCCTTTTTTAAATTATGGCATCCTAGTGGGTGTAAATTGGTATCTCATTGAGATTTTGATTTACATGTCCTTAATGATTAATGTTGCTGAGCATCTTTTCATTTGCTTGTTGGTCATTTGTATATTTGGTGAAATGTCTATTTAAGTTCTTTGCCCATTTTTTAATTGGATTGTTGGTCTTTTACCTTTTTTTTTTTTGCTGAGTTGTAAGAGTTCTTTATATACTCTGGATACTAGACCTTTAACAGATATATTATGTGCAAATATCTTCTATTTTGTAGATTGTCTTTTTACTTTCTTGATAGTATCCTTTGATATTCAAAAGTTTGTAATTTTGATGGAGTCTGATTTATCTATTTATTTTTTTGTTAACTGTGCTTTTGGTGTCATCTCTTAGAATCCATTGCCAAACCAACAATCATGACAATTTACTCCTACATTTTCTTCTAAGGTTTTTATAATATTCACTTTTACACTTAGGCCTTTGATACTTTTTGAGTTAATTTTTGTATATGCTGCAGGTTAAGCACAGGCATTTTTTTTTTCTTTTTGTCTTTTTTTCGTGTCCGGCAACGGATCGCAACCCTCAGTGTTGTGCCCGCACCTCGCTCAGCCAGTGAGCGGGAACCGGTCTGCATGTGGGATCCGAACCCTCGGCGGGAAGCGCCAAGCGGCACACTGTAGCAGTGTGCCACCGGGCCGGCCATTAAGCACAGGCATTTTTAAAAGCTTCTGTAATGATTCTGCTGGCAGCCGAGGTTGCAAATCACTGCTCTGAAGAGCTGAGGAGGAAGGACTGGAGGATATAGTTGAACATGAAGTGTATTTATAGATGTATATTTGGAGAAGCTGTAATGAAATTGGCTGAAAGACAAGAGTTGGTCAGTTTGCTTTGAAGAGAATCAAGTTTGCTCATCAAAGCCTTAGAGGGGTAGTTGCAGGAGTCAGGGGCTCCCTCCTCTGACTGCCTGTGCTTAGGGGACTCTCTTGAGTAGCTGGAGTCCAGTTGGGAGGGCACAGCACTAAACCAGTGGCTCCAGCTGTGGAAGGAGAAACTGGAACACACATGTCCTGAAATTTGCTCTGGTTCATTGGCAGGTAGATATCAAGCAAGTAGCAAGTCTCCCTATGCCTGTTCCCAGTGAGAATGTTGACTCTAGATCCCCATTTCTTACAACTCAGGGTTACCTGTTACATTAAATGATTTTGTATTACAAAGTCTGCTGACTGCTGAGAGCTATTCCATGCACTCACATAGGGGTTACGAGTCTTCCACACACTAAAATATACTTGAATACAAGTAATTTCATTGTTTTTTAATGATTCAGAAGAAACTTTGTCATTTACAGTGCCTTAGATCATCTCTCAAGGCCTGTGAAGAGACCACATGCATTAGAACCACACTGTGTGCTTGCTAAAAATGGAGATTTGGAGGCCCTTATCCAGACCAGTGAAACTGAATCTCTGGGATCAGAGACCAGAAATTTATATTTTAAAACACACCCCTGTGTTTAAAAACGTGGCCGTCGTATGCATTGCTTGGGAAGTGCTATGCTTCATCACTATGAACACCCAGAGTCACTGTGTTGAAGCTGTCAATCCTAAATTGATAAAGCCTAAATTGCTTTTTAAAATTCACCTACAAATTTTTAATTGATATATAATAATTGTACATATTCATGTGGAGCTCTGTAATATTTCAGTACGTATATACAATGTGTAATGATCAAATCAGGTTAACCATGTTCATCACCTTAAACATTTCTTTGTGTAGGAACATTCAAAATCCTCTCTTCTAGCTAATTAAAAGTACACAATAAATTGTTAATTAGTCATCCTACGGTGCTATAGAACACTAGATCTTATTTCTCCCCCTTTTTGGGTGGGATTTGCTATGTTGCCCAGGCTGGGCAACAGTGACTGTTCACAGGCATGATCCTACTATTCATCAGCATGGGAGTTCTGACCTCCTTTTTCGACCTGGGCTGGTTCACCCCTCCTTAGGCAACCTGGTGATTTCCCGTTCCTGGGAGGTCACCATATTGGTGCCCAACTTAGTGTGGACGCTGGACCAGCATAACGCACAACAGCCCACAACTCCTGGGCTCAAGCATCCTCCAGCCTCAGTCTCTGGACTAGCTGCAGCTACAGGTGTGTGTCACCACACCTGCCTTATTCTTCCTATCTAGCTGCACTTTTTTTTTTTTTTTCCTTTTTGTCTTTTTTCGTGACCGGCAACGGATCGCAACCCTCAGTGTCGTGCCCATACCGGACCAGGACCGGCCACGGGATCGCAACCCTCGGTGTTGCACCCGCACCTCGCTCAGCCAGTGAGCGGCCGGTCCGTATGTGGGATCCAAACCCTCGGTGGGAGCACCACCGCGCTTCCCAAGCGGTGCACTATAGCAGTGCGCCACTGGGCCGGCCCTAGCTGCACTTTTGTATCCATTAACCAACCTCTCACTATCCCCCATTCCCTACTCTTCCCAGCCTCTGCTAAGCACAGTTCTGCTCTCTACTTCTATACAATCAACTTTCTTGGCTTCCATATATGAGCAAGAACGTGTGGTATTTCTCTTTCTGTTCTTGTCTTATTTCACTTAACATAATGTTTTCCAAGCTCATCCATGTTGCCACAAATGATAGGATTTCAATCCTTTTTATGGTTTAGTAGTATTCCATTGTGTATATATACTATATTTTCTTTATCCATTCATCTGTTAATAGACACTTAGGTTGATTCCATATCTTGGCTATTGTAAGTCGTGCTGCAGTAAACATGGGAGTGCAAATATCTCCTTGACATACTGATTTCCTTCCCTTTGGATATATACCCAATAATGGGATTGCTGGGTCATATGGTAGTTCTATTTTTAGTTTTATGAAAAGCTCCATGCTGTTTTCCATAATGTCTGTACTAGTGTACGTTTTCACCAATAACAAATGCTGGTGAGGTTACGGAGTTCCCCTTTCTCCACATTCTCTCCAACATTTGTTATTTTTTTGTCTAAGCCTAAATTGTTTTGATTGACAAATATTGGAAATAATTCCTTCACTAAAGAATTATTATAAGTCTTTAACTTGTAATTTGCACATTTGCCTAAAAATAGGGGATATAAAGTTCAATTACATAATATCCTAGCAAAGTACATCATTTTTTATCTGAAAATGCATTCATATATTTATTCCAAAATGGTATGAAAATATTTTTACCCAAATGATTTTGTATCTTCACCTTTTCCTGCTTTCATGAGAATAATTCCGTCCTCTCCCATTTTATTTTTCTGCACCTCCGTGTTGGGCAGCGTTGTTTCTGCCAGACAGTGCTCTCCTGCCAGTGCCCTGGGCAGAATCGAAATTCAGATTGCCGTCCACCAGGAAAAATTCTCACAGCTCTATCAGCTGCGTTTGTTTATTATCCCAAGGATATTTTTTCATCCTCAGAAGTGACAGCTAAATTGGAAATAATCTGGACTTCTCAGATTGTTTTGAAGAAAACCATTTATTTTGATGTACCTTTGAGCTGTCATAATTTGCGAGAGCTCTAGAACAAACCTGGAACATTGTGGAAGACAGCAGAGGTCGGGGTGAATTCCTGTGCATGGTGCTCCGTTTCCTCAGATATAAGTTATCAGTTGGGCAGGAGCACCAGCCCGGTGGTAGAGGCCATTCCACCCAATATAGACATGTCATGTGAGGCACTGCATCTGAGATGCCTGGAGAGCTCAGGCTTGATTCTGCTAAAAATCCAAATGTGGAGGTCCACTCCAGGGGGTGGTCTACAGCAGCTAGTGATTCCAGACAGCAGGCAGCAATGTGGCATGAGCCGGAGCTGCACCATGATTCTGGAGAATATGTACATTCATGGCATTATCCCACCAAAGGCCAGGGAAGGCAGGAAATAGGCAGTGACACCCAAGGGAACAGTTTTGGGAACACAGCCAAGCAGGCTAGGTTCAGGGCAGGACACAGGCCTTGAGGTCAAATGGGGTGGAGTCATGGGAAATGGGAATTAAGGCTAAAGTCTGGGCAAATGGGCCAAGCAGACATTATGTTCCAGGAACCCGGTGGGTCAATTTGTATCTACTGTCACACTGGGCTTGACTGGAATTCCTAGCCAGAAACCTAAGAGGTGCTAGCCACTCAATGGCTGGATGAATCCTTTGCAAGTAGTATTAATGCATGATTTAGAAAGGGATTTGAAAAGAGAAGAACATCAACAAATCAAGGCTTCCCAATATTTCAAAACACTGTATTGAATTTTGCCCAAACTAACTATAGCTTCAGGAGCGGGAGATTTTTAGCATCTGAGAGAGCTCCTTGGTTTCTTTTGATGTTTCTTCTCTTTCTCTCTTCTCTCCTCATTCCTTTTATCCTCCAGTTAAAAGTGCTGAGCTGGCTCTCCGGTTGGATCCCTCTTTTGCTTCCTGGTGGTTCCCCTCATCAGTCACTGCTCCAGGACAGTGGAAACCCTCAGGGGACACTTTCTTCTCGTGCACATTTCCCTCGTATTTCTGTCTCGTTCCAGAATCTCATTTCCTTCTCTTGAGGCCTATTCTTGGGCCCCTCATTTGCATATTTACCCAGATGATGAGCGCTGTCATCCTTCAACCCATTTCCCTGCCTGAATCTTCCCCGCGGCCGGCTAGGGGATTGACAGGCGGTTCCCATGCATAGGTCTGGGCCTCACTCAGGAATTACATCCGCAGCCTTATCCCCAACATCCAGTCCACTCTGTGTGGGACAAGCCCAGGGTGCTCGCACAGCTCCATGTCACAGGACTCCCTTCTCCTGGTGCTGGCCCAGTCCACACTCTTGGGACCCCATCGTGGTTCACTTTCCATGGTTTTTCCAATTTCTCTACTGACTGCTTCAAGTTCCCTGAAGAACCTACATTTTTCTTATTTATTTATTTCATTGAAAAATCATTGATTATACATATCTGTGGGGTACAGATTTGAGTATCAATTACTTTTGTACAATGTGTGATGACCTAATCAGGATAATTAGCACGTCCATCATCACAAAATGTCATCATTCCTTGCGTCCATTGACAATCTAAGTTTTTCTGTGAAGCAAAGGTACTTGGCAATTGTCCTGGTTCCCTCTCTAGTTCTTGTTAATTCCGTCTTTGAGGTAGGAAGGCTTAGATGGACCAGCTTCTCTTCCTGGAGCCCTAATCACTAGCTGGTCATCTGGTGCTTCCCGAACAACCTCCCAGAGTGACCACTCTCTCTGCCCACAGCTCCAGGACTCCTGGCACTGTGTCCTACTCTCCTGATATTAATGCTTTTTTGTTAACCACATCTGAGCTTGCCATGTTTTTTTGGACATTCCCGACACATTATTTAATCACTTTTTTGCTGCTGTTTCTATTTTAATTAATTAAATAATAATTATTTATTTTAGTTTGGTCCATGTAAAATGCCCCAGCCATCCAGCTGTCCAGTTTTCCCTTCCTGTGTTGCTTGTGTTTATAGTGGTCCCCATGGTTTATAAGTAAAAGAAACTGATGCTGGGGTGTATCATATTGCAATGAGTAATTGATTGGCCAGTAGAATCTCCAGATCTCAGAAATAGGCCGAAGTCCAGCTTCAGAGTGGCCATTCACTTGGCAAGTTGTCTTCCAGAAAGTGGACCCTCTAATCTGCTGTTCACCTTGGCGAGATAGTTGCAAATGACTGTGCAGTTCCCACCCTGCCCCTTGCCATGGAGTGGCTTCCCTGTAGACGTCAATAGAAATCTCATCCTGTGTTTATTTTCTGTTGCTTACAACAGAATACCTGACACTGGGTAACTTATAAAGAAATGGAATTTGTTTCTTATGGTTTTGGAGGCTGGGAAGTCCAAGGCTGGGGTATGTACTTCTTGGTGGGGACTGTACAGAGTCCCATGGCGAGGATGGTATCACATCACAAGCACTGAACAAGAGCGTTTTTCTGCATTTTCTTCCTGTCCTTATCAAGCCCGCTGTCTACTCCCTGATAACTCATTAAGACACTGACCCATTAATTCATGAATGGATTAACCCATTCATGAGGGCAGAGTCCTCATAATTCAATCACCTCCTAAAGGCCCCACCTTTCAAATACCATATTGGGGATTAAGTTCCAACATACGTTTTGGACTGACAGTATTTTCAAGGCTTTTTACACTTTTATTACTAGCACTCTGTAAAAGGTCCTTCTAGCTCCAACCCACTTTCTGGTCCCAAAGTCATTCTCTCATGTTTAGTTTTTTGTTCTTGTTTTTGTAACAAAACACCCCACTGTGTTCTAATGTGGTTGCATAACAAAGTAGCCCAAAATTTGGTGGGATAAGAAACCATTTATTACGCTCATAAATTCTGTGAGTCAGGAACTTGGACAGGCGCAGTAGAGATAACTTGTCTTTGCTTCTTGATTTAGGTACCCAGCTAAAAGACTTGAATGCTGGGACCTAGAAGCATCTGGAGGGTCATTTATTCCAATGAGGTGCAGTTGATGCTGGCTTTGATGTTGGAATCTTAACTGAGGCCATTAGCTGGAATGTTACACGTGGGCTCTCCAAGTGGCCTGAGCTTCTGTACAGCATGGTTTTGAAAATGACCATCCTGAAAGAGTGAGAGAGAACCAGGTGGAATTTATATTGTCCATTATGAATTACCTTTGGAAGTTTTGCAGCATATCTTTTGCCACATTCTAGTCATTAAGGAAGTCACAGAGGCCAGATCATATTCAAAGAGAGGGTAACTTTTGAAAATGTATCAAGCACCTGGAAAAGCATGTGGGACTAATATTGTTGTGAACATTAAAAATATACAATCAGCTATACCTGTCCTTTTTGGTATTGCTGTCACGTATTTTACTTCTACATGTATCATAAATCCCACAATACTATATTATTATTTTTGCTTTAAATAGTCAGTTGTCTTTTTAAAAAAAAACAAGAGAAGGAAAAGAAGATAATATTTTATATTTATTCTCTTATTTAACATTTTTAATATTCTTCATTGGAAGAGCAAATCATTCCCTGTAGACCTAGAATCAGTTCTCTGCAACCTGAAGAACTTTATTTGGCATTTATTGTAGAGTGTCTACTTTCAAAAAAATTATTTTAGTTTTCGTTTATCTGAAAATCCTTATTTCACCCTCAGTTTTGAGGAATATTTTAACTGGATGTACAGTTCTGGACTGACAGATTATTTTCTTTCAGTCCTTTTAAGATGTCATACCATTGACCTATAGCCTCCGTCCTTTGTGATAAATATCACCCATATCTTGAATCAATGTTTCTCTAAATGTAATGTGTCTTTTTTTCCTTATAAATTTTTCTCCTTGTCAATTTCAGTAATTTGTTTATTATATACCAAGGTGGAGGGGGTTTTTTGTTGTTGTGTTTTTGTATTTATTATTCTTGTGGTTTACAGAGTTTCTAAGACCTATATTTTGCTGTTTTTTACTATATTGAACAAATTTTTACCATTATTTCTTCAAGTTTTTATCTGCTTTCTCTTTCCTCTATTTCTGAGAATCTAATAACTCATATGTCAGATAACTTTATACTTTCCAACAGATCATTATGGTTCTGTCCATTTATTCCAATGTCTTTCTGTTTTTCAGTTTGAATAATTTCTATTAATCTCTCTTTAAGTCCACTTACCCTTTTTTCTATTATGCCCATCCAAAGAATTTTTATCTCAGATATTACAGAATATCAGAATTTCTAAACATTCTACAATTTCCATTTAGTTCCTTTCATAATTTTATTTCTCAGTATAGATTCCCCATCTGTTCACTTGTTATGTTGTTTCTTTTAGATCTTTGAACATCTTTATAATAAGGCTATGATAATTTAAAATCATTTTCTGCTAATTCCAACATCTGTATCATCTTGAAATCTGATTCTATTGACTGTTTTTATTATTATGTATCACATTTGCTCATTTCTTTGTATGTCCAGTAATTTTTTGATGTATGCTGGACATTGTGGGTGATACGGCATAGAGTCTTGATTCTTATTAAATCAATAAGTTCTGTTTCAGCAGATAAATTCTTTATATCCTGTCAGGTTGCTTTTATTCTTCTTGAGGGTGGAATTATTTTGATGTTGTCTTTAGTTCTAGAGCATTGCCCTTACTCTAGGGAAGGGGTCAGCAAGCTATTACCTGTTCACCAAAATCTGGCCCATAGCCTGTTTTTGTGCAGCCTGCAAAATAAGAATAGTTTAAATTTTTGAAAAGTTGAAAAAGAGAAAGAATAATAACATGTGACAGAGACTGTATGTGGACCACAAAGCCTAAAATATGTACTATTGGGTCCTCTGCAGAAGAGTTTGGCTAACTACACCTCTAGAGTATAGTACTGTCTCCTAAGTTGTGGCCTTTCTGGGGTCTCAATTAAATGGCCAAGTTACTTGATGAGGTCTCTTTAGTCTGTAATAGGCTGCAACTATAACATCTCCTAAGTGCACAAACGCTGGTGTCCAGCACGTAGTCCCACAGCAACTGTTCTTTTCTAAGCCTCATGGAACCTCATTTTACACATGTACAGCACAGCCCAGGATCCACAGGGAGCCCTGATGCAAACTTCAGGTGTCCTACACACCGGCGTGAGCTCCTTTATCTCATGAACTCTGTTCCGAGAGGTCTAGCAACTTCCACAGCTGTAGTGGACTGAATTATGTCCCCTCAAAACTCACTGAAGCTTAGTGCCCACTGTGACCATTAAGAGGGTGGGAAATCCTATTATGGTAATTGAAAGGTGGAGCCTTAAATAGGTGATTGGAAGCACTCTACCGAGTGCGCCACCGGGCCGGCCCAAAATAAAGCATTCTTTTGATTTCTACTTCTATATAATCATGAAAATACTTATGTTCAGTCTTGTTTGTAAATGAGTGTAATGGATTGAATTATGTACCCTGAAAACTCACTAAAGCTTAAATTGTGGCCCCCACTGTGACTGTTAAGAGGGTGGGAAATCCTATTATGGTAATTGAAAGGTGGAGCCTTAAATAGGTGATTGGATTGTAGGACTGTGCAGTAGTGAATGGATTAAAAATGGTGTCAGGGGTGTGGTTCTGAGGGCTTTAAAAGAAGAGGAGAGTCTGTCTTGCTCTCTCGGCTTCCACCATCTTGCAATGTGAGACCCCTAGGTTGCTGTCACCACCACCAGATGGACTTTGGATCACCCAGCCTCAGAAAATGTAAGAAATCAATTTCATTTTCTTTATAAATCACTCAGTTCCATATATTCTGTTATAGCAACACAAAAAGCACTAGTACAATGGCCCTCACCTCAAGTCTCTGCCCATCAGCTCAGTGAGACTGCCATGTCCTGCTCAGGCTCCATCTCTGCACCGAGGTCAGGAGTGTTTCCCTAAGTGGAAAGCCAGGCCAGCTTTGGGGTTTACCATACATATTTCCTTTCTCTCGAGGATGGTAGTTCCTCCTCTGCCCATTGTTCAGTACTTGAGAATAGTTGCCTTATACATTTTGTCCAGTTTTATAGTTGTTTGTTTTAGGAAGGCAATTCCAGTTATCCCGTTTTTGTCTAAAGTGGAAGTCCTTCGCTGGTATGTCCTTTAAGTATCTATTAATGTAGAAGCTCTCCTTCCATCTTCTTATTCTTCCCCTCGTAATTTATTTGTTGAAGAAACTGTATTATTTGCCAAGAAGAAAAACTGATTTTTTTTCTTGGTCTGGATTTCATAATGGTGATGGGTTATTCCATCAGAAGTCACACAGTGTTTGGTTCTCTCTCTTTTTTGCAATATTATAAACTGTTGTGCTTAACACCTACGTTCATTGGCTCGTTAGGGACGTGTCCTTACATTTTTTCAGTTTAGAAAGTTGATATCATAATACATAGACAATTTGGTGACCTAATTTTTTAAACTTAACCATATAGAATAAGACTTTTACTAGGTGTTTTGGTATCTAAATTAGAGAGGATCTTCTTTTTTCTTCTGGTGGCTGGCCCATGTGGAGATCTGGACCCTTGACCTCAGTGTCATAACACTGTGCTCTAATGAGAGGCTCTTCTTTTCTGGACAAGATCATTTTAAAAAGTCTCTTGGTGGCAATAAGATAGAAGCTATTAGACACCAGGAAACCTGCCCTTTATTTTTATTGCATACCATGCCAGATATAAGCCACATGTCTTCTGCTCCTTTGTCTTGTTTCTGTAACAGAATAGCTGAGACTAGGTAATTTATAAGGAGAAGAGGCTTATTTGGCTCATGATTCTGGGACAGCTGCATCTGGCACAGGCCTTAGGCTGCTTCTACTCATGGTGGACAGTGGCAGGGCTGCTGGCAGGTGCAAGGAGATCACATGGTTGTGTGTGTGTGTGTGTCTGTGTGTGTGTGTGAGAGAGAGAGAGAGAGAGCGAGAGAGAGAGAGAGAGAGAGAGAGAGAGAGAAGGTGCCATATTCATTTTAACAACCCCCTCTCTGTAGGAATTCCTTAGAGTTCATTCACTCCCCAAGGAGGGCATTAACCTGCCCCCACGGCCCCAAAACCTCCTGTTAGGCTCCAGCTCCCAACACTGCCACACTGGGGATCAGATTTCAACATGAGCTTTGGGGTGACAAACATATCCAAACTATATCAGTCTGTAAGTGACAGTCTACCCTCATTCAAATAGTGTCTAAACCCCAGAACAGGTAGGGAACATTGATTTTGTAACTGAGGTAGGAAATCCTTCCCCAGATCTCAACCTCTGCAGGTATGACAGCATGACTGTTCTGAGATGAGGAAATATAGTAAATAAGTTTTTAAATTTCATTTATGACAAAAATTAAGGGTCTATATGTTAACCTAATTATGGTCTTTGATTTGAAATGCTGATGGAAAAACTTTTTCTCTAATCTTTTATAACATAAATAACTATATGTATATGTCCTGTAATATTTGATTATATATCTCTATCTACCTATGCATCTACTTACCCATCAACTGCCTGCCTGTCTATCGTTACATCCACCCATCTGTCTATCTATAAAGCTTATCTCCTGAAAAGGGCTCTAGATCTTGGCTTGTCTGCTTTAAGAACAAGGGGTAATAATTTAGATTACTGATCGGCTGGCTCATGCCCCTTCTTTCTCTCCCAAGAGTTTGAGTGTCAAGGTCTCAGCCCTAAAACCCCAAAGAGTATGAATCTGACTTTCTTATTCTTTCCCACCTCACATAAATGACAATAAATATATTTCCCCTATCCTTGTTTGTAATGGGAGTTGGTTTCTTGAAAATATATACTTCTCCTTTAAATAAAAAAATGAGAAAGAGAAAAAAAATAAGTAGAGCTATGGAGAAGAAAAGAGTATTAGAGTCTTATTTGTGTCAATTTTGTTTTGATTCTCATGAGAAGGAAAGAAGCTTCTGTTTGGGACTCAGGGTTGGGGGAAGGTCATAATCTCCACAGAGGTTATTTTCCTGAGTGCCTCCTTCATCCCAGATTGGTAAAAACCTTTCTTAAGTATCACTTGAGGTGACTGTATAATAATCTCTACAGACCCACTAGAGTTTGCTTAACTCTTCTATTAATGGTGAACATGTAAGCTGCTTGCATTATTCTACATCTATATATATTGCTGAGGTGAATACCGTTCAGCAAGGGAGCGAGGAAATGTGGTTTTCATCATTCTGGTCCCAGTGGAACAGGAGGCACCATGGGGGGTGGGAGTCCATGCTGGGTGAGCTAAACCTCAGTGTCTGCCAGCCGTGTGCATTTCTTTGCCTGAAGATCTATTCTATTCATGACGTGCTTTCGTTAAGGTCATTCAACCTTTGCCATAATTGCTGTTAGTATATTTCCCAGTTTGCTACTGGCTTTGAGTTTTTGAAAAGTCAAATGGTGAGTTTTTTGGTTGCGATTTTCTTTTTACCTGTTTTTATGCTTAGAAATCTCTCCCCATTGAGAGATAAGATACTCATTTATATACACACACAAACACACACACACTTTCGTTTTTAGAGCAGTTTTAGGTTTGTAACCAAATGAAGTGGAAGGTACAGAGATTTCCCTTATACCCCAGTCTCCACATCTGCACAGCCTCCCCCACTATCAAATCCCCCACCAGAGTGGCACGTTTGTTGCAATCAATGAACAATCAACTCACACGTCACTATCATCCAAAGTCCATAATTTACATTAGGGTTCACTCTCGGTGTTGTACATCCCATGTGTTTGGACAAATATATAATGACATGTATCCAACCATTGCAGTAGCACAAAGAGTAGTGTCACTGCCCTAAAAATCCTCTGTGCTCCACTTATTCGTCCCTCCCTCCCCCAACCCCTGGCAAGCACTGATCTTTTTACTGTCTCCACAGTTTTGTCTTTTCCAGAATATCATATGTTTGGAATCATACAGTCTATAGCCTTTTCAGAACAGTTTCTTGCATTTAGTAATATACATTGAAGGTTTCTCCATGTCTTTTCATGGCATGATAACTCATTTCTTTTTATCGCTGACTAATATTCTTTGTCTGGATATACCACCATCTATTTATTCATCTATCTACTGATAGAATCGTGGTTGCTTCCAAGTTTTGTAGTTACGAATAAATCTGCTATAAACATACATGCACAGGTTTTTGTGCAGACATGCATTTTTAACCCATTTGGGTAAATACCAAGAAGCACAATTGCTAGAATATATGGTAAGAATATGTTCAATTTTGGAACAAAACTGTGTTCCAGAGTAGCTGTCCCAGCAGCATTTGTTGAAAATGCTATCTTTGCTTTTGCTTCTTTGTCAAAGATCAGTTGAATATATTTGTGTAGATCTGTTTCCAAGCTCTCCATTCTGTTCTGTTGATCAATTTGTCTGTTCTTTCACCAGTATCACACTGTCTTGATTACCATAGCTTTATAGTAAGTTTTGAAGTTGGGTAGTGTCAGCCATCAAAATTCGTTTTTCTCCTTCAATATTGTGTTTGCTGCTCTTGGTCTTTTGCCTCTCTACACAAACTTTAGAATCATTTTGTAGATATCTACAAAATAACTTGCTGGGTTTTGGACTGGGATTACATTGAATCTATAGATCAAGTTGTGAAGAATTGACATACTGACAATATTGAGATTTCCTATTCATGTACATGGGATATCTTCATTTAGTTCTTCTTTGATTTCTTTCATTGGAGTTTGTAGTTTTCCTTAAATAGATATTTTGTTAGATTGATTCCTAAGTGTTCATGTTTTGGGGTGCTAATGTAAATGAAGTAGTGTTTTTAATTTCAAATTCCACTTGTTCATCATTGGTAGATAGGACAGTGACTAACTTTTGTATATTAATCCTGTATCCTGCAACCTTGCTACATCACTTATTAGTTCCAGGAGTTTGGGTGTGTTTTTTTGGTCAATTCTTTCAGATTTTCTACATAGACAATAATGTCATCTGTGAACAAAGACAGTTTTATTTATTCCTTCCTAATCTGTATACCTTGTATTTCCTTTTCTTGTCTTACTGCATTATCTGGGACTTTCACCAGGATGTTGAAAAGTGGTGGTGAGAGGAGACATCCTTGCTTTTTTTTCTAATCTGAGTGCTAAAGCTTCTAGTTTTCACCAATAAGCATGATGTTAGCTGTAGATTTTTCACACATTGTCTTTATCAAGTTGAAGAAGTTTTCCTCTATTTCTGGTGTGCTACATTTATATATTTTTTAGTGTCTTTCTTTCTTTTACTTTAAGACATTTAACTCTTTAATCCTTCTGGTATTGATTTTGATTTATGAGAGAAAGGTTTACATGAGTTTTTTTTTCTTTTGTTAATCAAACGTCTCAGTGACTTTTATTGAATAATTGAAAAATTAAAATTCTCAAAAGGTAAAAAGCTTTTTTTAAGAGAGGAGATTTTGAGTTTTTAGTCCCTGGTGCTTGACAACTCATATCCTCAAGTTAAATAGTGTTCAGAGATTAGTTTCAATATTTCAAAAGACCTATCAGAAAATATTTAACCCACTAGCTAGAAGAGTTTATCCATGATAAAACCCAAATTAGTAACAATTTTTTACTTTAGATTAGAATTTTATCAAGTCAATTAAATCTAACTAGGCAAACATTTATTGAGCGCTTGCTATGTATCAGGTTCTGTGCAAAGCCCTGGATTCTTCATGGCAGTAATGTGGGTGAGCTTATGGAAAAATAGAGAATAACCAATAATTGAAGTTTTATGAATAACTTCTTTCAAAACCTGAGTAATATGGAGGAAAAGCAATAAAATGAGAAAACGGTATGAAGTTTCTTGAAGTCATGGACTATACCTATTTTTGTATATCAAAACTTAGCCCAGTGCCCAGCACCTGGCACACACTCCAGTCACTTCTGGAATGAAATTGAATTGAAAATAAATTCCAGATAGTGGAAAGATTATGAACCACAGCATTACATACCCCCTTTCTCTAATGATAGTTTTTAAGCCCTTTTGGGAGGTAATGAACCAAAACATTGTATATTTGAGCATATTTTTCTAGAGAGAACGTCCATATTTTTTTTCTATCAGACTCAGAAGATTTTATAACCAGGTCTCCTACTGATTAAGAAACATTGCCCTATTCAAATATATTCCTATGAATAGGATTTTGCAAGTAAAACAAACCTTATTTTATTCACTTAATTACTCCTTAAGACTTAGATTACTGGAAGGCAAGAGGTGTATTATTCAAACAGAGAAAGAATCACTTGGTTCTTTTGAGAAGTTTGAAAAAGTTCTCTCGCTGTTCCCAAAGGCTTCAGAGGTTCCTGGTACAAAAGGATCCTAGATGGAGGATGGGTGCCGATAAAATTCACCAAATTGATTAACTAGCTGGAAACACCACCTATGTATCAGAGTTCTGAGTGTTTATATTGTTTTAAACAGGATGCTGTATGAACTGCCATTATAGGCTAGAAATGTCCAGGAAACTTCCCTGTGAGGTCACACACATCGGTGAAAATAGTCTGTGGCTGTGACCCACCCACTGCAGGGGATGCATGGGCTTCAGGATAAGATCAAACCAGATGCATGTCAGGCCTGGCTTGAGAAAATGCAAGACATCACAGCAGCCCAGCCACAGCCAGGGTGGGATCGCTGCTGCCCTAGGTGGGCTGTCTTAGGGTGGTCTGGGTTGTACTAGCTGCTCTGGGTATGGTAGCCCCCTGGTCATGCTACAATCTATGCACACACTCACCTGGACCTGCTTGGCAACTGCTTATTCAGAAGGATGGACACATAATAAACACATAAACAAAAACAAAACCCAGGAATTAGAGCTCATCACGAAAGTTTTAAGCAAATCCAAATGGTCTATGATATGCAGCTGCATCTTCAAAATTACACAAATAAATACCAGAATAGATTTTTGCTACTAAAATCCGTTTTCACGCAGGGGCACCTACTAGGGAAACTTTGAGAGACAGAGCGGGCCATTTCCTGTTCAGTGCTGGTTTGGCTGTGCTGCACGATTACCAGAGGATGAGTAAATGTCCACTAGATGGCGCCCCAATCCAGGCAAATTGTCCCCAATCTTGGCAGAAAGACGGATTTTGGTATTAATGCCAATATCCTGGAGGCAAATTAACACCAGGCCTATTGATTTTTCACCTAGATATTTCAGTTTCTACTAGACTAATTCCCTTCTCTCTTCCACGCCATACTTAGCTTTTTTTTTTTTTTAGCAGCAAAAAAGAAATACCTACGTTCCCTCATTTATATAACATTTAACTGTGTTCCTAAAAAGATGTGTATAAACTCATTAATTACTTTACGCATTTAGGGAAATGATTTTTAAATTATTGGCAGTGATTCCTCCCACTTTAGCTGTGTAGTAGAAAGAGCTCTGGATTTAGAGTTGAAAGTGGCGGTTTGGGGACTTGCTTCTTCCTGTGATGTGACATTAGCCAAGTCTTGTGGGTGAAGTGGAAGGTGGTCTCAATTTCTTCACTGAGTTTAATAATACTACTACTTACCTTACTATTTAAGAAAACAACAGTGCTTGCAAAGAACCTTCCTTTATTAGCTAGTGATATAGAGTGAAATATTGACTGGTGGAAAAAAAAATGTGGAATCTATTTTACAATATTCCAGGAACACAAGGGAGATAGATAAAGAAATATTAGCAAAGTTTTGAAGGTGAGTGAAGGTTCATTATGTTACTGAGACTACTTTGGTGTATATTTCAAATATTCCATAATAAAAAGTTAAATACTTCATTACAAGCTTGTTGTAAGCATAAGAACTACTATTTATCTTTACCAGGCTTCAATAGTCTGCAAATGAGAGATTTGGACTAGCCAAACTGTAAGATCCTTTCACCATCTAATCTTCATGAAGGTCTAATCCCATCCTGTCTTGTACACCTGTCAACACAGGGCTTCTCAGTCAGGCTTCAGCTCTCCGTAGACAGGCCTTCCTTGACCATCCTATCTAAACACTCACCCTCCACCTTATATTTATTTCCATCATGGTATTTATCACTACCAGTGTTATGGATTGAATCATGCCCTCCCTCTCCCCTTTCAACATATGAATGTGACTGCATTTGAAGATAGGATCTTTAAGGAGATAATTAAGGTTAAATGACATTGTAAAGGTATGGACCTAATCTGATAAAACTGGTGTCCTTATGAGAAGAGGAAGAAACAACAGGGATGCGCGCACAGAGGGACGACCATGTGAGGACACAGCGAGAAGGCCGCATCAGCAAGCCAATGGGAGAGGCCTCAGGAGACACCAACCCAGCCTAAATCTTGACCGTGGACTTCCAGCCTCCAGAGCTGTGAGAGAATGAATTTCAGTTGTCCAAGCTGCTCAGTCTGTGGTATGTTGGTGTGGCAGCCCTAGCAGGCTGATACAAGCAGAAATCATCTTTCTTTTTTATTTCTATGTTTAAATCTGACTCTCCAACCAGAGTGTCACCGCTGTAGGTCAAGGCCTGGCATATAGTACAGCACCAGTAAACATAGGCTAAATGCGTACAGAAATCAACTTTCAAATGCATTAGAGGCATGCATTCTACACTTATTTATTTTGTAGACTAAAGTCCCTTTGCCAGTTGGAATGATCCCCCTTGAACTGTGAATTTTATAAATATGGAGTAAAGTTTTAAATCAGAAGGCACATATGGTAAGGGGCAGTGACATCACCAATGTTGCCAGCTGTCCTACCCCATTGGCTTTTCGTTGCCATGAGCACCTTGGGCCCCCTGAACAGCTCAGCTCCGCTTTAGGAACCAGCACATTCTTTATCTGGATGACTCCAGCTTGCAGGTATAGGCTCTAGCCATGGCTGAGCCCCCTGTCCTGTTTGTGACGACCTACTCTATAATTTCACCAAAAATTTACATCATCTGAAGAATGAAAAAATAGACTCAAAACCAGAACAATTCTGTTCATGCTGTGCTGTTAGGGTGTTAGTGGAGGAAATTCAGCAGGACTCCAGAAGGGTCTTCTCTGACAACAACAAGAAGACTAGTAATTCCAAACATTGGCCATCGTCATAATGTAAAAAAATACTCAGCACCGTATTTTGTTTATGTCTTCTACATCTTTTTTTTTTTTTTAATAAACTTTTTATTTTGGATTAATCTTAGATTTACAGAAACGCTGCAAAGACAGTGGAGGGTTCCCATGTACCCTTCACCCAGTTGCCCTGGTTACGTGGCCACGACACGTTTGCTGCAGCTGAGATGAGAACGTTGGCCCATTGCTATCAATCCACCTGCAGACTTTACTTGGATTTCACCAGTGTTCCCATTTGTGTCCTCGTTCTGCTCCAGCATCCAGCCCAGGGTGCCCCCTTGCATTCAATCGTCATGTCTCCCCGGTCTCCTCCGGTCTGTGACAGTTTCTCAGTCTTTTCTTATTTTTTTATGACCTTGACTTTCTTGAGAAGTACCGATCAGGCATTCTGTAGACTGTTCCCCGGTCTGGATTGGTTTGACGTCTTTCTCGGGGTTCAACTGAGGTCATGGGATTTTGGAAAAGATACCGTGAGGTGAAGCATACTAGTCCTCAAAGCATGCCAGGGGTGCCTGACGTCCATGTGACATCACGAGTGACGCTAACCATGTCACTTGGCTAAGTTCACGTTTGCAAGTTTCTCTGCTTTCAAGTTACCCTTCCCACCTTTTTGTAATTGGTTCTTCGAAGCAAGTCACTAATTCCAGCCCAACCTCAAGATGGTAGAGGGTTAATCTCCACCTCCTGGAGGGATGTGGTGTCTAATACGCTGTTCAGACTCCTTCTGTAAGGAAGACGACTTCCTTCTCCGTCATGTATTCAATCATTTATTTATATCAGTACAGGGCTCAGGTAAAAAGTAACTGTTTCATGCCGTTGGCACAATCCTATCCACATGTAAACAGATGCTGATATGCTAAGATGTTAAGAACCAGACATTAATTGAAATGCATCTTAAGGTGGGCACCGGATGGGTCCAGCTGTTCTGGGGGGCACCAGGCCCCAGCAGCACTGTCCTTACTCAGTGTGACATCGGACTTCAGGCTCTCAGGGCCGAGCTCCCAGTGGCTCCCTTCCCGGCATGTGCTGGCTTAGCTGATCTTGCATCCAGTGATACAGTGTAACACTGCCTGCCCTCATTGGGGGTCCCCAATTTGTCCTCCCTCCTGTTCCTTTTAAGTAAGCTATTTTTAAAAATTATTTTTTTATTTACAGAAAAGTTGCAAAGGTAGTAGCAAGTTCCCGTGGATTCTTCATGCAGTCTCAGTTTCTCCCGTTATCCTCTTACACGGTCCTGGCACATACATCAAAACTAAGAACTGAGGGCGCACCGCCTTATGGAAGGGCCAGAGTGAGGCCCCATCAAGCCCGTGTTCAGATGGGAGCTGCTCTCAAGATGTCCCTCTCACAGGGTTAAGTGGTGTGCCCAAATACTCTTCAGGTTTTAGGGAGTGCTTCCTAGCTTTTAGTATTTTAACGAACAAGTTTGTTCATTTAACTTTTTGCCCTTTTTGGTTTTAGAACCTGGAACCATGCAGTTATTAGCTTCGGTCTTTCCAGGAAGAATGACTGAGAATCTTTTATTTCTCACCTTTAGTTCTAAAAACGTTTATGACTGCACCTGCCCTGCCCTCCACATCAGGTCAGGCAGTAGGGGGATAAAAAGGCAGGTGAGAAGGTTAAAATCGAGTGGTGGGTGTGGGCAGCTCCCCTAAAGATAACCATCAATCACAAGGGAGATGTTTCTAAAACAGTAAACCAATCATGACACATTTTTGTAAAGCCCTTTCGTGACTTCCGAGGACCTTCAAGTTTAAGACAATGATCTTAGCATGCTGTCCGAAGTCCTCCTAGATCACTTAGTGTTGGCCCTCTTGTCCCCTGAGTTCCAGCCGTGGAGAACTTCTTTCAGATCTTTGATTGGCGATGCTGCTGTACCTCTGGGCCTTTCCCCCGCTGTCCTGCCGCCTGGACACCCTCACTCTTCCTGGTCATGTGTCCTCTGGGTCTCAGTGTAGTGACGCTGCTTCAGGACGCTGCTCCTTGACCTGGACCAGGTTAGAGCCTCTTGCCATGTCTTCTCAAGGCAGCCTGAACATCTCCTTTTCTAACACTCGTTGCATTTTTATCGGGACCGGCATTCACGCCCACCTTCTCTGGGCATCCATGTGTCCCCTGGAGCGGGGACTCCACGCCTTGTTCCTCGCCACCTCTCCAGCATGTGAATTCAAGAAATGTTGTGGGAGGGATGGCTGGATGGATGGAGTAAGAGATAAGTGGGTGAAATATAATCAAAGTGTCTTTTGGGTTTTAGGAGAGGAAGTGAATTTAGTGGGAAAGTTTGGGGGGAAGTTCCTGGGGGAGCTGGCCCCTGCACTGTCTAGAAGGAAGGAGAGGCTGAGCTGGGAAGCCGAGACATTGCTGATGAGACCCAGCGTGGGCCAGTGTGGGAGCAGGAAAGGAGGAACGAGCTGGAGCAACAGTGAGCCGTCCCCTGTGACTGAGTCTGAGAAAGACAAGACCGAGCACAGCAACACAAGAGCACACTAGTGGAGGGGTCTAGTTTACAGGACCAGAGGCGGGCGACCCTAACCATCATTTAATAACTAGTTTGAAATGAAACAAGTCCCCTGATGCGATAGTGAGCTTCCCACTAGCACCAGCATTTAAGTCAAGACGAAATGACAATCTGTCCAAAAATACCGTGACGGGCATGCCTACATGGGCGACCCTAACCATCATTTAATAACTAGTTTGAAATGAAACAAGTCCCCTGATGCAATAGTGAGCTTCCCACTAGCACCAACATTTAAGTCAAGACGAAATGACAATCTGTCCAAAAATACCGTGACGGGCATGCCTACATGGGATCAGAGATTCAGCAAGATGACAATCCTAAAGTCGCCTTCCAGTGTGGGGTTCCACAGCACTGGGATCTGCTGTGCTCTGTGGACAAACAGGAGGAGCTGAAGGTCATTGGCTGAGGGCCGACGTGATGACACTCGGCCATCGGAAGATAAAACTGGTGGGATCATTTCTGGAAGGAAGGAGCTTGTGCCGGCCTTTGGGGTCCGGGAAGGAGGTCAGGCAAGAAGAAGCGGTGGGCACAGTCTCCCTAGAGGAAGCACTCGTGGAGCCTGTGTGTGTGGGAAGGTTCACCAGGAGGGGGCGGATGGAGGGGACGAGGAGCAGGGGGGACCACGGGCTCCGGCCGCAGAGCGGAAGAGCTTCCTGACGAGGGGATGTTTTTCCACGGGGTCAGGTGGGTGGGTTGTGCTGGGGTCCCTCAGCTTTGAGAAAGCATTTCGGGGGAGCAGTAGGGGAGTGGCCAGACTGAGGAGAATTAGGGGCGACAGTGACTCGCCTCTGGAAGTTGGTGGGAAAGAGCAGAGAACAGAAGCTTGAGGACTGAGCAGGGGAAGGGAAGGGCGTTTTGTTTGTTTCATTTCAGCGGAGAGTAAACACGATCCCCTGTAGACACAGGCGGGGGAGGTGGGCTCAGGAGAGGCTAAGAGGCAGAGCAGAGAGTTGACAGCCCGTGGCCTCAGGGGAGGGGACATGCTGGGTGAGAGGTGGACTTTGGCCCAGGGCCGGCGTCGTGCTGGCAGAGTCTGCAATGCTGGAAGGGAGGGAGGTGGGATTCAGAGGCTGCCAGTGGAGGGGAGGAAAAAGGAAGACCCGGGGGGCCCCGATGAAATGGGAGGTGAAGTTGTTCCCCAGAGCTGGGGCCAGGCACCTCCGGACATGCAGACACAGTTTGAAGAGTTTAGTAGTCACCAGGACATGACTGGAGAATCACCACATGTCCAGGAGAGTCGGCCAGCGTCGTGCTGGCAGAGTCTGCAATGATGGAAGGGAGGGAGGTGGGATTCAGAGGCTGCCAGTGGAGGGGAGGAAAAAGGAAGACCCGGGGGCCCGATGAAATGGGAGGTGAAGTTGTTCCCCAGAGCTGGGGCCAGGCACCTCCGGACATGCAGACACAGTTGGAAGAGTTTAGTAGTCACCAGGACATGACTGGAGAATCACCACATGTCCAGGAGAGTCGGCCCAGGGGAGCGGGCACGGGACGGACCAGGCAGCAGGGCTTGGAGCCGGGAAAGGAGGGGTGGGACGGGTTGGCTAGGCTTCCTGGGGTCGGCAGGCGTCGAGGCATGAGTGAGTTCCTCAGATGACTGATGCAGCTGGAAGCTACGAGAAGGAAGATGGAGCATTCACAGAGGCAAGAAAGGAGAAGATCTAGGGAGTGGCCTCTGGGGCATCGTGTCTGGGGCCTCAGCAGCCACATGGGACCGTGTTCTCCATTGCAGGCACCAGCAGCGCAGGGACTGCCTGATGGGCCTGCGCAGTGGACAGCCGCGAGGACTTAGGCAGTGGCAGGGAGGATGGCAGGTGCTGGTGTGAACCAAGGGGTCGGTCACCAGAGTGCAGATGAGCCACACTTTGGAGGGTTCTCAGAACTGTTTGAGGGCGGTATCTGAGATGGTCTGGAATTCCCAGTAAGGTTGAAGCCAGGGAATATAGTCCTTTAAGGTCCGTATAGTGACTATTTTTATTGGAACACTAGTATGGCCTGAGGGATTCAGAAAAACAATGACCTCGTGCCACTGTCGTGAAAGTTAAATGTGATAACGTGGGTCTGGTACATGGTGGGTGCCCTATAAATGTCAGTTCCTTTCCCACCACAGGCTAAGAATCATGCTGGTCTTGCAGAGGAGCGAGAGAGAGAGAAGGCGTGGGCTCTGCTTTGGAGGAGCTCACTTTCTGGTTGGGGACAGAAAGCACGCGTGGGACACACAGGCCCACCCACGAGGCAGAGAAGGAGTTTTGCAACTGTGTGTCAGAGTTGTATCACGGCCGACACTGTTCCATCACGGTTCCATGCAGGTAAAGCTACAACCAGGAGACAGCAAGGATTCAGCTGAGGGAGGCTGGCAAGGGCTCAGGAATTCTCTTGGGTTCCAAAGAGGTCCAATTCGAGGTGGGCCCTGAAGGAGGAGGGTGGGACTTAGAAAGCTAAAGCATGTGATGGCATGTTCCCAGCCGGGGGTTCAGAGCTGTCAAGGTGCACTTGTTAATGCATCTGGCAGGTATTTAACAGTAGTCATGATAGTACTAATGACAGTGAGGATGGGTATGGACCGAGCGTTTCAGCGACGCTACCAGATCGTGAGCTAAGCGCTCTGCGTGTATATCCTCACCTCCCAGCAATCCCAGGAGGTAAATCGTCAGGACTCTTGTGGCTACAAGTAACAGAAAACTTTTCCTGGCTTGTGTAACGAAGATTTGCTGATAGGTGGCAAGAGAGCCCCAGGGGATGAGGAAGGACAGCATTTCAAGTAGGAGGACATCGAGGTTCCCTGCAGATGACCTTGCTATGTGCTCCTTGTGATCCACGCCAAGAAGCCCAAGAGTCCTGGGTCTGTACATTCCTGGGAACCTCCAAAACTGGCAGGGGCCAGTTGGATTTGGCAAACGCACATGCCTCTGGCAGCCGAGGCTCACGAGCCCTGCGGCATGCCCCGAGGGCCTGGGCTCCTTCCCAGGATGCTTGTTTTCTGCACGTGCTCGTGCCTGACCAGCTGACAGTGTCCCTGGGAGAGCCAGGCATGCACGCCTGCTTTGGCTGAGGGGACCCGCTTTGGAGCTGAAGTTTGCATCCTTTGGTTTCTGTGTTTTCCCAGCTTGCATGTCTGTAGTCTTAGCCTGGCTGCCTTCATTCATTTCCTTTCTACAAGTAGGCACCAGTCCCTTGTCTATGTCCAGCCATGTGCAAAGTGCTGGGGACCCAAGGAGAGGGGCCTACAGTGGGCAATGTGTCATCCCCCACCCCTTGCTGTCAGGGGCAAGTGATTCAGCTGGGAGATGTGTGTGTTCCTGCATCAGTTAGAGGAAAATCAAGACAGATTATAATTCAGTTTCTTTTTGCTCTGCCTTTGGACTCTAGTGAAGATGCTAGAAGGTTCTATAGCTACTGAAGTTCAGAAAAGCCCTGACCTAGCTGCGTTTGAGCAGTCAGTGGACGTCCCCCCAGCTAGCTCCGTCCATCTCCTGTAGCTTTGCACTGAAACATTCTCCAGAGCAAAAGGAAGATGGGGCCTGGTGGTGGAGGTGGGGCTGAGTGGGGTGGGCAGGGTGTCATGCAGCGGTGAAGATCTGGGACACTGCCCCATGCCCATCTCAGAGGACCTGAGGAGTGGCCTCCCAGGAGCCCTGCGTCACAGATCCTCCTTGTGCCTGGGCCAACAGGCAGGCTGGGGCTAATTACCTCTGCCCTGCATGTGCTGTGTGACCTTTGGGAAGCATCTGACCTCTCTAGGGCTGTTTCCCTCTCTGTTAAATGGGGTAATAGCATTGGCCTGTCTCAGAGAGTTATCATGGGAGGCACCATTAATAAAACTTGTCATAAAAGTCTTTGTTTCCCCAAGGCTTGGCAGTTCAGGAGAGTCTGTGACTGTCAACAGCAGCCCAAAGAAGATGGAGCTGCTTGGAGAGCGGGGATCACGCTGAGCAAAGAGCAGAGAACCAAGCCCTCCCCTGCTGGACAGGCTGTGCTGAGGGTCTCTCACCCAGGACTGCACAGAGAGAGACAAGATGGCTCTGGCCTCTGATGGTGGCTGTGCCAATGATGCCCACTCAGGATGTCTGCAGCACCCACTAGG
Organism: Galeopterus variegatus; assembly: GCF_000696425.1. NCBI lineage: Eukaryota > Metazoa > Chordata > Mammalia > Dermoptera > Cynocephalidae > Galeopterus > Galeopterus variegatus. The sequence goes on along the minus strand of NW_007727322.1, from coordinate 56,207 downwards.
GAAATGGCAGCAGCTTCTTACCCCTGTGACCAGCAAGTGCAAGAGTCTATGCAATGACACTCACTGGAAGTTCATGCAAGTCACGAAAGAAAGGCCAAAGTTGGCTGGGAGTTTGCTTTTGTACAGAGAACAATGGTCAGAGGAAGAGCACTGAGTCCTGCTGTGTGCAGGCTGAGCTGACCACACTGCCACCGGGGACCGGCCTGCCCCAGATCTATGCGTGTGTTCATGTGTACGTGTGTACACGAGAGTACTTCAGAAGGCTGAGGAAAAGATTTGTATTACCTTTCAATTCTATTTTTCCATGAGCTTTTTAAAGTACTCTCCTATGTGCATGCGTGTACACATGTGTATGTAGCATGTGTACAGGTGCATATGCACACACACGGTACATATGTGTGTACGTGTGTGCGTGTATATGTGTGCATGCAGATTCATGTACATGCATGAATGTGTGTACATTACATGTACGTGCGGGTATATGTGCATGTGTCTGTTGTGCATAGGTGTGTGTTATTTGTGTGCACGTATATGTGTGTGTAGGTATAGGTGTGTTGGTGTGTGTACGTATATGTGTAATTGTGTACATGTATATGTGTGTGTGTGTGTGTACATGGGGATGGCTGGAGGGTCATTATGTGTCCACATGCCGTAGCTCAGGCCTTCATGGGGTTGTGTCCAAGTCAGAAAAGCCACCATGACTTGTGCCCGGCAACATTGCTGACTGCGAGAAGCTGTGGTGGGCTCAGAGGAGTGTGTGCCGGGAGGGTGTGAGGGGGGACTCCAGATGAGGGTCAGAGCCTGTGGCTGCTTCCCTGGAAGGCTCCTGGATGAGCCACTCCATTCTCAAAAGCTCAAAATTGTCCAGGCTGGTCACCTTTTCATGCTTAAAACCTCAGAGATGCCACGAATGTGCCAGAACACGTTTTGGATTGTATTTGTATTTGTGAAAATTATGAAAATCTTCTGACTGTTATCTTATCAACGTGTTTTTTTAAAATATATTTTCCAGAGTAGTCCTTGGAATCTTTTCTAACATTTTCAGCTAATGGGCACATTGTTTTCCTTGCTACTTTTTCTAGAGCTCATAATTGACATTCATGTATAAAGCTAAGGACTAAGAGTTGGCAGGTTCACTCTCTGAGCCAGAGAGTTGTGTTTTAATCTAACAGCTTCCTGGAGCTGTTTGGCCCTGGGGAGGTTACTCGGGCATACTAAGTCTTAACTTTCTCATCCCTCAAATAGGGCTGCTCATAGTAAGGGCCTCGTAGGATTGTCATAAGGATCAAATGAGACGTTGCAGGGCTTTCCCACATGGGTGCTGTTTTAGTCCATTTTGTGTGGCTATAACAGAAATACCTGAGACTGGGTAATTTATAAGGAAAAGAGGTTTATTTGGCCTACGATTCTGGGACAGCTGCATCTGGCACGGGCCTCAGGCTGCTTCTATTCATGGCGGAAAGTGGCAGCAGCCAGCGGGTACAAGCAGATCACATGGTGAGAGGAAGCAAGAGAGAGAGAGGAGGAGGTGCCAGGGTTTTTTAAACAAGCTCTCATGGGAACTAATAGAGCGAGAACTCACTCATTTATCCCCCCTCCCGCAGGGAGAGCATTAATCCATTCGTGAGGGATCTGCCCCCATGACTCAATCACTTTCCAACACTGCCACATTGGGGATCAAAATTTCACATGAGTTTTGGAGGGGACAACACATCCAAACTCCATCAGGTGCCATGTGCCATTTGCTATATGCTAATGAGCCCCTCTATAGGTACAGGGGTCTCCCACAAGACCCCAGCTACCAGCCTTAGGTCCTGAGTGGTGCCAGGAGGGTGAGCTACATACTATGTGGGGCCCAGTGTGAAAAGAAAATTCAGAATCTCTTGTTAAAAAAATTACTAAGAATTTCAAGTGGTAACAGCAGAGTGTTAGGCCCAGTGCAGGGCCTTCCTGGGCACGTGGCCCTGTGAGACTGTATTACTTACACGCCTGCAGGTATTGGGCATGTCAAGTGACATCAGCATTGGCTGAGCACTGTCACCATCTGAACCCCCCAAGTTGATAGCAGCAGTTAGCCACTGAATGTCCTTCTCCCCCTCCCAGGCTAGGGGCACGTGGGGCCCTGGTGGTGGGGCACATGCTCCGAGTGCCCAAGGTGGAGGCAGGGAGGTAGCTTAGAGGGGGACACAGGTGTTCCTGGTTTGCCCAGCTTCAGATGAGGGTCAAAATCTCTGCCTTTACCATAACCAGATGCTTCTCTCTGTCTGTGGCTGCATGTGGCTCTTTTCCAGGGTCGTCTAAGCTAGCTGCATGTACATTCTGCAGGTTAGGATTTTATCAGGATTTTGAAGTATTTGCCGTGAAAAACATTTGATTGGATTCAAAATACCCACATTATTACAAAAATCTCAGCATTATATTTGTCAAGGAAAGAGCTTATAGATTCTTTTTTTTTTTTTCCTTTTTGTCTTTTTTCGTGTCCGGCAACGGATTGCAACCCTCAGTGTCGCGCCTGTACCGGACCGGGACCGGCAACGGGATCGCAACCCTCAGCGCCGCGCCCGCACCTCGCTCAGCCAGTGAGCAGGAACCGGTCTGTATGTGGGATCCGAACCCTCGGCGGGAGCGCCGCTGCGCTCCCAAGCGGCGCACTGTAGCAGTGCGCCACCGGGCCGGCCCCAAGAGATTTAGAGATTCTTTAAATATAACTTCTTTAAGTGATCATTTGAACTCTTGTACATTTTTAAATGGTTGTAAACATGGCTTAAAACATTTTGTGACCTATTCACATTAACTAAATTTCTCTTCCGTGGTGATTGCTGAGAATTCAAGTGATCGCTGAGAATCCAAGTGACCTCCTTTCGGGACATTTTGGCCAGGCCATTTGTGTGTAACCATTTCAAGCAGAAAACTTAACATTAAATGGGGCCGGCCCGGTGGTGCACTGGATAGTACCGGGGGCAACACTGAGGGTTGCGATCCGTTGCCAGACACGGAAAAAGACAAAAAAAAAAAAAAAAAA
>NW_007727322.1:46463-52243 GCF_000696425.1 Galeopterus variegatus | reverse complement strand
GGGGGCACTGGAAAGTCCCGGGGGCAACACTGGGGGTTGCGGTCCGTTGCCAGACACGAAAAAAAAAAAAAAAAAAAAAAAAAAAAAAAAGATCCGCTCAAGGAAGCAGGCTGCAGTTTCTCATGAAGCATTTGGAAGTTATATACAAAATCAACATTTCATTTCTACCCCTTTACTCTGCATTTTGTCTTTATCTTAATTGTGAAATGACCATCGAGTGTCATGGGTTGTTTCACATGCACGCTAGATGGGTATGCTTTACCTCAGTTTACCCCTGTGTGCCGTCTCTGTGGTGGCATCTCCTTTCAGTGCCACAGCATGAAATTGTTGGGAAGCATCGAGTAACAGATGTGAAGAGATTTCTCGCACGTAGCAAGCAGCCCGTGATATTGTGTCGTCAACGCGTTGTCATCATTATCGTACAGATATCACGGGGAAAGCTCTGAGCTGGCTGTCAGAAGTCATAGTTGGAGGCATGCTTCTCTTATAAACTACCTAACGACTCTAAATGAGCCCGCTGACCTCTTTTATGTCTGCTTGAAATGCAGACAATATTACCTGCCCACCCTGCCCAATGTGGGGTGTTAGGAGACTCAGATGAGACACTCCTCATCAAGGATTCCCGAGAAATAGGAACTGTTTTGCTGGTCTGTTATTTCTTTTCTTCTCATGCAGTGCTGTCCCACCACCTGTGGCCATTTAAGTTTAAATTGATTAAAACGAAGTAAGATTGAAAATCACTCAGCGAGCCACACTTCAAGAGCTCCAAGCCGCATGCGGTTGGTGGCTGCCGTGTGGGAAGCTCGGCTGAACTGCTCCCTGCCGTGAGCCATGCTGGCTCTCACTCTTCCGCTTTCCACCCCTTGTGAGGACCAGGTAGGAAAGATTTAAGTTCTTTATATAGTCTTAACCCATTATAGGTGTAACATATTAAAAGTGCCAATCTCTGCTTCCTGAGGTATGGGAAGATGCCATTGCTAGTAGGAGATGCACCGCAGTGGGTTTGCAGCCTCTTGCCCGGACCCTTGGGCAATACTGGAGGAAAAGGAAGCCACCAGGCACAGCAAGGATTACATCCATGAGCATGACGTTCTCACCATCCTGACCACCATCTTGACCTTTACCATTACTACATGTGATCAGCAGACTTCTTATTTCAGTAACTCCCGTGGACTCTCTGCTTCTTTCATACTGGTTAAATAAACACCAAGTCATGGCAGTCTGCAGCGATTATCATGTCATCCCCATCCCCACACCCACAATCAGTCTTCTGTTACCCACAGCATGCATAAGAACTACTTTGCTGTGGGTTCTGAGTGCAATGTGGTGAGCCAGTGAATTTAGGAGTCTGCTAGAGTCATTACCACTGCTACAAGGATGCTGTGGAGAAGGAATGTGGGACTAGCGCTGCGCAGTGTTTTCAGTTGTGGTTAAAATATATCCACGCCATGCCCCTCTTTCATCTGGGACATAAGATTGTGGGCAAGGGCTTATGTGCATGGTCCCCTTCAGGGGAATCTCCTCCCTGATCCATTTGGAACAAAATAATGTTTCTTTTGGCTGTTGGTTATTTGTCAATGAAATCAGCCTGGCCAGTTTGGGGAAATGCTCACTTTCTTCATCACCTTTGGAAAAGGCTCAAAATAGTTTCACACGGTCCACGAACTCCCAATATCACATTTTCTTTACAGAGATCAGTTGTAAGAACAGAGCTGAGGCAGTGCAGTTAACTTCATCCCTAAAAGCTTTTTTTTTTTAAAACTGTCCTTTTAAAATCATGTTGTTAGGGATATTGTTATAGAAAGAAAATCGACACAGAGGCTTTACAAGCTTATTAATGTTTAGAAATAACAGACTTGGGTGTATCTTTTGAACACTAAATATGCCTTAAGAGAATAATAGATTTAGAAAAATCACCAATTCTCCTTTTACTTTCTTCACTGATGTCTGTTAGCTTGATGAAAATCACGAACATTTTATCATAAATCCCAGAAGCTATTACTTCAAAATGCAACGACTGTGATTCATTGTTGGGCTACGGAATTACTGATTAAAAAAACAAAGTCCAACTTTTTAAACGTAGTTCTGCTAGTTGCTTAGTTTTGACCTACCCCTTTCACTTCTTTATGACCCAGTTTTGCATTTGCTAAATGGGAATAATCCTTCTTTCTACAGCTTACATGGACGTTGTGAGGTCTATTTGGGGTAATCCGTGTGAAAGTTCTCTGACAGCATTCGAACGTGCAACCCAGATATAACTTAAGTTGGTTCCCCATCTTCTGTGCTTTGCAATATCACCTGCTCTCGGTTGCTTAACAGATAGGAATCTAAGAGGTGGTTCTTTCTGCTGCATGAACGTGGCTGTGCATTTTATCTGGGAAACTGGAGGAGGGTGACAGGACAGCAGCTAAGGTGGTGCAGGTGCGTTCTCACTCTCACACATGAAGAACTTGTGGTCGTGTTGGCTCTCAGCTGCAGAGCACCGTGGCCCCCATGCTGCCCCCTCAATGACCTCCTCTGGAGGGACTAGAGGAACAGTGCCCGTGTGCAAACCCCACCCTGCAGGGACCTGGTTCTCCAGGGTAGCAACACTGCGGGTAACAGATGATCTGGCACAAGGGAACTGGAGACATGAGTGTGAAGGTCTAGTCTTTTCTTTCTTTTTCTTTTCTTTCCTTTCCCTTCCTTCCCTTCTCTTTTCTTCCTTTTCTCTATTTTGCACAAATCTTTGCATCCCCAAGTTGTCCTGTGGCTCACATAGCACTCAGAAGGAGCACTGATATATCCACGAGTGACCCCTCATGGGCTCTCAAGGGCCAGCACTTTATCAAACACACTCTGGACACCATAGGTGACATTTGCTCTGTGATTGGAACCAGAGAAATAAAATTGAGGAAGGCCATGTTCTTTCCCCCTGGTCTCCAATTTTGACAGCACCACTTGCTGGGGGGACATTCCAATCTGCTAAACTCCTTACTCTCTAAACTAAACTTTTTTTTTTTTGCTGCAACCTTCCTATATTAGTTTTCCGTGGCTGCCCTAACAAAGCACCAAAGACTGGGTGGCTTGAACAAGAGAAACGTATTGTCTCACATTTCTGGAGGCTGGAAGTTTAAGATCAAGGGGCCGGCAGGGTTGGTTGCTTCTGAGGCCTCTGAGAGAAAATCTGCTCCAGGCCTCTCCCCTGGCTTCTGGTGGGTGCTGGCAATCTCGGTGTTTCTTGGCTTGTAGAAACATTACCCAGTCTCCACCTCCGTCCTCACATAGTGTTGTGTGTGTGTGTGTGTGTGTGAGTCTCTGTGTCCAAATTTCTTTCCTCTTTTTATAAGGACATCAGTCATATTGAAATGAGACCCACCCTAATGACCTCATCTTAATTAATTACATTTGCAAACTCTATTTCCAAATAAGACCACATTCTGAGATACTAGGGGTTAGGCATTTAACATATCGTAGGGACACAATTCAACCCATAACTCTTGTCTTCAAGCAAATTATGTGTACGGGGAAGGAGGGTGTGAAAAGATTTTTAAAAGGAGGGAGAAGGGGAGGTAAAGAATAAGGCCAAAGAATATAAGGGAGAGAAGTGGTATATCTAAAAGGTAATTTGGGGAAAGAATAAAAAATGTGGAGAAAGGATAAACAGGCAGACTGCCCAAGAGCAGGGCTCAGGTGTCTTTTTTTGTTACGGAATAAGGTAATGAACTGTCTGGGCAATTCCTAGTAGAATAAAAGAGGAGGCAGAATTTGCAGTTTTTTGCAGAAAAGCTTGTGACCGGGGCTGTAGTGGATACTGTGGTGTGCACCTTCAGCACTGAGATGTTCGGTCCCTGACATGCTTGGTGGGTTGGCTGCTGCCAGCTCACTGCTATGTTGTCCTTAGTGAATTATGCTTGGTCAAAGGAAGCTGCCTTGCTCAGGGACACGTCCCCTCCCCAGCCCGCATCTCAGACTGGTTGATGTAAAATGACAAAGGCTCAGCCCCTTGTTTTGATTTGGACCATCTCTGAAGGGTTGTTCCAGCTCCAGCACCCCTTGAAGCAGGTCAGTTTCTCCCTCTGCCCAATTCTACTTCCCTCACTCCTTCACAAGGTTAGGTTTTGAGAGAACTCCCCAACACAACTCTTGCTCACAAATGATAGAGTCTCAGAGTCTGTTTCTCTGAGAACCCAACCCATGATGGTTGGTATTGAGTGTGGGCCTAGGAAACAACCCCCCAAAATGGGGTTTTGGAGGTAGGTCACACGCAGGAAGGCTGGTGGTGAGGACCACAGCATTGGTGGCAGGTGGGGCGTGGACAGCCCCTGCCATGCTGCAGTTGTGTTGTTGTTAATACTTTCATGGGCAGTGAGAATGCTGAGAAAATGCTCTTGGTTGTGACCTAATGCAGTCCTGTGAGATGAACCGGTGTCTCAGTCCATTTGGGCCACTATAACAAGATGCCTTAGACTAGGCGGCTTACACAGCAGACATTTATTTCTCACAGTCCTTGAGGTGGGAAGTCCCAGATCAAGGTGCCAGCGAGGTCAGGTTCTGGTGAGGGCTCTCTTCCTGGCTTGCACACAGTCACCTTGCTGTGTCCTCACATGGTGCGGGTGAAGGGCGGGGGAGAGAGTGCCTAGGTTTCTTCTTATAAAGGACACTAATCCCATTATGAGAATCTCACCCTCATGACTTCATTTAAACCTAATCACCTCCCCAAAGCCCCATCTCCAAATACCATCACATTGGAGGTGAGGGCTTTGACATAGGAACGTGGGTTCAGTCCATAACAACCATGGTAACAGTCATCATAACCTCTATGGGATAAGATCACTGTTGCTGAGGGCAATGGATGCCTTTAGAGACGACCATGAAAGGCTGAGGGAATTAATCACCAGCTGAAGGCTATGTGTAGAATCCAGAGGGCCTCCCTGGCAGTGTGGGAGGAGACACTCACATCTTGCAGATCAAAGACAGAAAAGGTGAGGATTGTAAGACTGAATTATAAGAGGAGAACAGCTCCCTGTGCCTAGTGCCTTGGGAAGGAATGGAGCCCAGAGAGAGGGTGGGGATGTCTACACCTGAGCAACGTGAATATCCAGAGTCCCTTGAACATTCTGAGCTTAAAGAAGTGGCTCCCTCCTCTCTGGTAGAGCCTAGAACTTCCCACTTGCTTGAAGACAATGCATAGGCCTCTAGACCCCTCAAGATAACACATGCCCCTCTCAGGATCTAACCCCATCTCCAGTCCTGGCTATCAGACCAGTAACTAAGGTCAGGTCCCACATAACCTGGTGAGGGAGGTGCTGTGCTTGCTGAGAGGGGTAAACGATTGTGCCCTGAAGGAGCCGTAGGACCTAGCTAATGTGCACTAGTGGGAGCTGGGAGAGTTTATCGGGGCTGGATCCTGAGGGTATTAGATCAGGGGGGTCAGAACGTAAAGTTGGCTGCAGGAGAGCTTGTGGACATGCAGGCACACTACCATATTTAATACCTTGGCAAGGACCCTGGGAGACGGTGCTCATGCCCTTTGGATGGTTTGGGGGAAGATTGTATAAGTGATGGCTGATACCATATCAACTCAACTGGAAATACCAGAATTACCTTGAAAGACAGCAGAAGAAGGATTCAAAAGAAGTGGGCATGCTGCCTGAGGCTGGAAAACTCATCAGCCCACTATGTCCCTCAGGAGAACCCAGAGGACATGCTGTTTGCCAAAGCAATAAGAAATGAGCTGGTGAGGGCTGGCCCGGTGGCGCACTGGATAGTGCGCCGCTTGGGAAGCGCGGCGGCGCTCC